>NC_092334.1:303678653-303986538 GCF_046630445.1 Rutidosis leptorrhynchoides
AACGAACAACATCATCATCTTACGCTCGAACTTTGAGAAAAGAGCAACTCTATACCAAATTCTCCGAGTGAGAATTTCTGTTAAACGAAGTCAAATTTTCTAGACCATGATGTTAATGGTCAAGGCATTACAATCAATCTCGAAATCAAGCCACACGTAATCATGAAACTCTCTCAACTCAGACTTGTATTCGTAAAATCTTAGATCTCGCCTGTTATCACCGAAGATTCATTTCTGACTTTTCTCGTGTTACCCGACTTTTAAACTCGTTAACTCACTAAGGGAAAACTTTAAACCTCTCCGTGTTCAAACCTTAAGCGTGATTTGTTACACCAACATTACTAGCTAAATTCGTATAACGCCAGATGGAACTTAAATATGGAAATATTTCTACTTGAACGCCGAAAGGCATACTCTCTCGACTCAAAAATCGACGTAACTGAAATTCGTTATTTTTGCACGAACGATTGGAATACTTAATTATGGATCCGATCAATCTTCTCATCACCACGTACCACGTTACATAACACTGTTATTTCACTATGACCGTCTGATATTACTGGGACCCAAGATAACACACAATCCAAGGATACTTCCTTTCTCTTTGACTTATCGTCCTCATGCTCCTGATACGGACAACTACTACTCAACCCCGAACTATACAACTATGTGTTCTATCTCGTTTTCCCACCAGGTCTCAACATTTGACCACTAGATGCGCGATATGGCTACCTCAGGATGTGAGCTCATCCTATTCTAAGTTCTCATTCCACTCCTGTCCTTTTGCTTGTACTTTTGTATAAGGAAACCTTTTATATACTTTCTCAATGGAGAGAGAGACTCATCATGTATTACTAGTATTCACCACGAGGGTGAATAACCCTGAAAAAAAAAAAAAAATAAATGTTCTATGTAGCCGGTAAGGAACTTCTTCCAACGAACGTTTTCAAACCCTAACTAGCTTGTTCAAACATATCTTAATTCTATTCCAACACGGTGTACCATTGTCGACTATCTCGGATCACAATACTCTTTTCACTTCTAGTGTTACAAGAAGCCTTAGAGACACGTTTAAACATGAGTACCATGTATCATCCACAACCAACGGACCAAACAAACGTACATTTCACATCTTGGAAAGACATGTTACATACATGTATTGTTGCCTTTAGTTGTCTCCTCTCACACAACAGTTACCATTCGTGTATTAACGCCGCACTTCCGAAACCCTATATGACCGCAAATGTCATACCCCTATTCGTTGGACCAAAGCATGTGGCAAGCAAATCACCGGATCCGAACTCATTCAAGAAATAACCTTTGAGATAGTTCAAGTCCGAGAAGGGCTCAAGACGGCCCGTGGTCGCCAAAGGAGTTATACTAATGTTAGATGAAAATCTCTCAAATTTAAAGTCAGTAACCGTGTAATATTGAAAACCACACCTTGGAAAGGTGTAATCCGTTTCGGGAAATCGAGGAAATTTATATCCGCAATATTGATCCTTTTGAAATCTTGGGGCGTATTGGAACCGCTCCCTACCATTTAGAACTGCCGACTCAATTAAGTTTTCGTTTACCTTACATTTCGTGTAACAAACTTAGAAACGTGTCCTGCGGAACAGGAACTTGCAATCCTTCTAGATGCACCAACTATTGATGACAAACTACTCTTCATAGGAAAACCGGCTGAACTTGTGGATCGTAAAACCAAACCTTACTACTACGTAACACCCCGACTATTCAGATTCGTGGAAATGCCTAAGGATGTATCTTCACTGCTCCGTAGATTGAACAACGCTAGGTCTCGAGTAAGAGACATCGACTACTACTTCCAACTAAATTTCGGGACGAAATTTCTTTTGAGGTGTGGATAATGTAACATCCCGTGATTTTCCGTTAAATTTATTTTAACACCGTCTTTTTTTTTTATAATATCTTTCGTTATTCAATTTTGTATCTTTCGTTAACTAACGTTCATAATATTCTCGTTATCTAATTATAACGTCATCCGTTACTCGAACGTTTTTAAAATATTCGTTGGGTTAATTTTCGCACCCAACTACAAACTCGAGGGACTAAAATTGACACGGGGCAAACTAGTTGACTAGGTCACCTAGTCCACCCCAATCACCACCATTCAACCATCTCCATCTCTCTCTCTTTCTCTCTAGCAAGAACACACACACAAATCCATTCCATTCATTCATCATCTAAATTCAATCTTGGAAGCTCACAACAAATCCGACTACATATTCTTAATCCTCTCGTCATTCTCTACGATTTGATACTAACTTCATCGATTTTGGGTAACATTTCTAAAACTCTAGATTTCTCAAATTCGTGTTTTTGACTTGATATGTTGTTAGTTAGTGTCTATGGCTCGTGTATAACATGAATATATGATTTGTATGCTCGATCTTGATGTTTTGGTGTAACTAGCTTGAAAATGAAAAGTGTATGCTTAATCTTTGATTTTGGATGATGAAATATGTTTAGATGTTAATGTTTGTGTGTTCAAAGTGTTAGTTACTTCAATAGCTTCGTTTTGGTGTGTTGATTGACATGAAAACCTTACATTAACATGATTAGTGATTTTGAGGTTTGGTTAGGGTTTGACAACTCTTAAAACGAACTTTTGATGCGTTGAATGCTTATTAATGTTATTGATAATTGTTTAGTTGTATTACACGTTCCATTACCTTCAAAACGGCATATCATATGTATAAATTGGATTCCCGAAACTTGAATTGCAATTGATGAACTTGAAACCTTGTTTTGGAACGTTTAACGAACTTTCGACGAGATTTTTGTTGTCTAAAATGATAAATTTGATTTAGGAAATGTATCTAGTTGTGTTCCTTGTCGAAAGAGCTTTCCGGTGATATAAAATACATGTCTTGATTGTTTGCGGATCATAAACTAGGATTGATTGAAGTTTGGCTCGTGCCTTGTGTTTTCTGCAAACAGGACCTGTAAGCCTTTTGGGACGCCGTCCCAACCACCTAGACGCCGTCCCACCCTTCATATTGGGACGCCGTCCTGACAATTGGGACGCCGTCCCACTCTTCATATCAGGACCCCGTCCTGATTTTTGGGACACCGTCCTGATACACTAAAATGGGCTGTTTGCTTTGATCTTTTGACGTAAAATGTTTGCTATGCTACGGACCTCCGATTAACATGAAACTTGGCCAACATGCTCATATATGATTATATAACTTATAAAAATTGTCGGATACCCAACCCGACCCCGTTGACTTTTCCGTTGACTTTGACCCGACCAAGTTTGACTTTTTGTCAAACTTAACCAAATACTTATGCAACCTTTCTAACATGATTATTTACTTGTAACTTGCATGAAACTTGACTAGTTGATTCACATGTTAATATAATCGAGTCGTAACGAGCCATAGGACTAATTGAACATCTTTGACCGTTTGTGCTTACCGATATTGATATAACCTATATGTTTAGGTCAAGACTAGATTTGTCTTTGCACGCGTTTACTTGTTGAAGTACTTTATTAACTCTCGCGCTCAAGGTGAGATCATAGTCCCACCTTTTCAACAACTTTTATACTTTTAAATCGTGGGCTGAGAAAACATATACTTTGTTACATCTTGTACTACTTACTTTTATGTTTTGAACACAAGTGTGAAAACAAACATTCCACGTGCGAGTTAGAACAAAAATGCCTCAATTCGATTATCATTAGTTACACTTGCAGGGTGTAAGCGAGAACTTATATTGTGTGGCCATACGGGTTTAACAAACCCTCATTCGGACGGTTCGCTACCGTTATGCGGATGAAATATATTTTTGTGTTTTAGTGTGGGTTCTAGCACTGTGTGATGGGGTAACGTTGGTTAAGTTTTGATAATTGAGTGCTCGCGTATAACAACACTTTTGGAATGCAAATGATTTGGATAATCTACGTTATGGAAATACAAAATCTTGTGGTTCAAAAACAACGTTTAATACTTACTAAACCTATGATTTCACCAACGTTTTCGTTGACAGATTCTTCTATGTTTTCTCAGGTTTTGAATGCTTAGTGATACATGCTTCCGCACTCTTTTGATACTTGCTTGGATGTCGAGTATACATGCATTTTGGAGCATCTTTTGAACTTATTTAAACTGTGTCGCATAGTTTTCATTTGTACTTATAACGTTGTAACTTAACTTGTGGTCAATTATCTTTGTAAACTTTGAAATAATCTTTACACTTGAATGGATGCGACATATTTTGGGTCAAACGTCTGTTTTAAAGACTTATGACCAGGTAATGGGACCTACGTAGTCGACGCCGTCACTTGACGATTTGTCGGGGTCGCTACACTGGGTGCGACACATTTTTTTTTTTTTAGATATAGTTAATGCTGGGTATATGGTCGTTAAACAAGAGGTCATGAGACGTTCTTATTTCTTTTTATGAAAAAGATTGAAGGTAACCTAATAAATTTAATTATTGTTATTATTATTATTATTATTATTATTATTATTATTAAAAATTATTGTTCTTATTAAAAGTATCATTTTTATTATTATTATCATTACTAGAAAAATTATCATTTTCATTAAAATTATTATTTTTACTATCACTATTATTATTTTGACATTAATATCACTAATTTTATATTATTATTATTATTAATAATACTAGTATCAATATTATTTTACCAAATAACTAATTTAGATTATTAATAAAACACCCAATTAAAATAACAATTAAATCACTAATGATATATACAAATGATATAGGTTCGTGAATCCGAGGCCAACCCTACAATTGTTCAATGATGTTATAAGTATTTTTACTACAAAATACAGTATGGTGAGTATATAGTCCCTTTTTAAACTCTAAATATTTTGGGATGAGAATACATGCATTATTATGAATTACGTTATGGACACAAGTGATAAAACTAAATTCTCGGTTGAGTTGTACCATGGCATATCTCTTTATACTTGGTAACTGCTAATTACGTGAGGAGCGTAAACGCGAATCCTATTGATAGATCTATCGGGCCTGACAACCCCAACCGGGCTGGACGACCAGTTTTAAACGGTTGCACAGTACTTCGTTTCGTTACTACACTTGGTACGGTGTAGGGTTTATTTAAGAATATGCTGCGATGACTTTTAGTTAAGTATGGTTACCAAGTGCTCAACTGCTTTTCTATACACGATGAGTGTATTATGTATAAACTTTAAATCTTGTGGTCCATAGTTATAACTCTGCTAGCATCAAACCTATATATCTCACCAACTTTATGTTGACCTTTTAAAGCATGTTATTCTCAGGTACGAATTAAGTCTTCCGCTGTGCATTTGCTCATATTAAAGATATTATTTGGAGTCGATCATCGCAATGGGACCAACTGTTGAAGACTACGTTCGGGAGGATTAGGACCGGTCCTTTCAAGGATTGCTCCATAATCTTAACTATTATGCTTTAATATACTTGACTTAAAGATTCTAATCAAAATCTCTTTCCTAATATTAGGATGTCTAATTCTCATCAAGCGAACAAAATGAATCTTTTCGAGCCAACCGAAAAAGATACTGAAAGATCTTCCACTGAAAGACCAGTCCAAAGCCCACCTTATGGCTTTGGTGGTCCTCCATCACCAAATTATAGCCCAAATACTAATCTTGATTCACATGGGTCTCCTCAATACTATCCAACCCCAAGAAATAAAGATAAGAGGAAACGTCTTGAAGAAACTGGTCCGTCAAAGAAAAGATCCCGATCTCCTTCCTACGATGAAGTTGATGTCAAGTACGAGATCATGAATCTGCGAAGAACTACCGAAGGCCTAATTCGCCATATTGCAAGGATCGATGCTCAAATGAAGGAAAAAGACCTAGCGATCAAGAAGCTCATGAAGGAAAATGCTGAGCTAAAGAAAGAGATTATATACATACATTTGTTTTATCCCATAACCGATGTGGGACTTTGGTTTGCACCCTTACAAGAAATGCCCGATGGGGGAAGCAATATCTCTCCTACCTAAGAGAAGATGTTGACTTTAGATTGAAGATGGAGGAAAACCGCGTGAATAATCAACTTTCTATGAGGAACCACTAGTACCATGTAATCAACAATGATGTTTCCAATCTTTATGATAACATCGAGTATCTTTATGAGGAATAAAAGGAGAAGAACGACAAGTTTGAGAAGTTTATGAAGGAGGTTGAGGACGAGAAGAAGAAATATGAAGACTACTTCAATCTTAATATTTCCTAGTTATTTTCTATCTATGCAAAGGCTAGGCCTTAAACTATTTCTATCCCCGAATCGTGTAATAAGAAGGCTTGTTTAAAGCCTTGTTCTTAATAAAATAAAGTGTTTCGTTTATATCATATTCATCTTTATTCCACTTAATTTTTTTTTCAAACTTATGACCTATCAAGTTTATCAAACTTCTATATGTTATTGAAGATAACGGTTCATCCACAAGCTCCTGCTACTACTTCAAACACTCACGTATCTTATGCCTTTATGCATCGGTTTGCGAACCGGAAAATATTATTGGGTTATCACAGTATACGAATTGAAATTCTTTAATCAATATCTGGTTACAAATCTCAACACGTCATACCACCATTATTACATAAATGGATGACACATCATATCTTATCATATATTATCATGTCTATAAACTTTGTCTACCACTTATCCTAAATTTCCTCCGTAAATTACGGAAATCTTTTTGCTATAAATACGTATTCAAGGAGACGAATATATCATTCGGTATTCAATACCCATTTCATATCAAACCCTATTCTAAACATATAATATGAATTTCTCAAACTCTTCAAGCTCCCACGGCAGCGTAACCAGAACAAACGAACCAATCAGCCATCATCTATTCTGGATGAATTGGGGATGGGTTCGTAGCCGACTCAATCAATGGAGACAAGAAGAAGGTGATCCCTTCCACCAACCGAATTCACCTCTTGGCGAAGAACCTGAAGCGCTTACCGGCGAACCAGTCCGAAACACCATTTTCTCTCTTCTTTCCAGGGTATCCCGTCACGAATATATAATATCGAAGATTCTAGATCTTATTCACCCCCTTGTTCCAACCACCAATCATCCCAGAATAATAGAAGAAGTCAACGAGCTTCACGCTCGAGTAGTGGCTCTGGAAAATCTGGTGCGAAACCTACGAACACCAGCAGCAGCACCAGCAGCATAACCAGCATCACCACCAGTACCATCAACATCACCACTAACAGCATCAGCTTCATCAACAACAACATTCGCATCCCCCGCCTCAACAACACACTCAGTACCTCAAACATCAACATGATACGCCCCATAGATACCAAGGAATATTAGCAATAAAGAGTTAAGATGTATTGACTCATTCTTCGTGAAGAATTATATATGTATACCTTATATATATATGATTTGGAACAATAATAAATCTTGTCGTACTAAGCAATTACGTGAGAATCTCAACTAGTATGTACTACTTGGTTAATTCATATCACTAATATACTATGATGTACACCCTTCGCTAATGACTTAACAATTGTTAATCACTGCTTCAGCACAATAAACTTCATTTCATAATAAATCAAGTATAACGATGAATGTATTGATTCATAACTTCATTAGCGAAATATTTCGCAACAATTATGAAATCTCTAAGATTTTGGAGATTATTTACTCTCGTTCCAAACCGCAAATCAAATGAGTTTAATATATATTAACTCATTATATCCATGATTATATCTGAAGAATACATATATGAACGTATATCTTCATAAAGATTGTAAAAGCTGTTAATTGTGAAAATATTTTAACGGGTAGGTAATACCCGAGAAATATTTACATCTCACATAAATACACTGTACATTCTTCAATTTCGATTCATAAATCATTAATTATACTCACTGCCTTCACTGTGATACACAATCATTTTCATACAAATTTAATTACACATTCTGAAATTAACATACCAGAATTCAAGTAAAGCTTTAGCAGGTGTTATCTTCCTAAAGATCACTACATTCATGAATTATATTCATTCGTATTCTATGATGAATTATCACATCAAACCACCGAAATTATCATCAACAACGCCTATTCATTAACCATTAGATCCGTTGACGATTACAATCAGCGTTTAATCATCTAAAAAAAATAAAATTTCTTGAAACCATCTCGGATTGATAACCAATGATTCAGATATGGTAGCATTAAATGCAGAGGAAACAAAAGAATTTTCCTCGTCATTGGAACTTAGAAATTCTGAGATATCACTGTATCTTTCGTTATAAATATCCTCTATATTTCTGAAGATATCTTTATAACGATTCTTGTCAGCAATTAATTATCTCTTTGCGATATCTTTATTACATCATAAAGGAAACTGTTTTAGTTTCTATATTCTGTAAAGTTCAAGTTTAAATTATGAATGATTTGAAGTAGTGTTGGGAATTGAAGCATGAGTTAGTATAATATAATGACGTCAGGCCAACGTGATTATATTACAGTAAGTCATGCTAAATTTTTAATGGAAGATGATGATTCATAGACTTTATAATCATCATTTGCCATATTACACGACTCTTATCTATTTAAACTCTAAACATATCAAGAAAATATTTTTCTTGATAATTCGGTCTTTTCCGGATATTCTGGTAATATGACAAATCAAATCGTGCTATTACCTTTCCTTCTGCTTTGAATATCATGATCATTCGAAACTTTATACCTACGAATTCTGGACCGTTACTTGCTTTACAAAAGCATGAAGCTTCGACATATAAGGGAAAATATAAATCCCGATAACAACACTGAAATTACAAACCGTGTATATCAATGCGTATAGCAATATAAAGACACGGGAGAACTAAAAACACAATAAATTCTAGAGCATAGTAGAAGTAAACAGACTCCTCTGCTGGGAGTTGGAAAAGAAGGATGATTGTGGCGATAACCAATATAATGTCAAAGACAAGAACTGGATTGAGCATATTAACAAAACTTTTGGAAGTATGAATTGAGAAAGAAAGTATATAAGTGGTGAAGATAATGAAACGGAAGAAGCTAATTTATAGCAAAAATTCCAGACACAGCAATCGAGGCAATTCACCGCCTTTAATTAAAGAAAATCCTAATTTCTGTAATTACAGGAAAATCAAATCTTATAAAGATTTCGAAGATTTCTTTAATTCCTTGAAATCCGGAAATCAATCGTAACTACGTCAAAAGTTAAGGCAAACATTTAATTTTCTCATTTACTCTTTTACGATAGCTTCGTTTATACTCTTTCTATAATCGAATTACTTTATCCATATTATTTAATGTCGATAAAACTCTAATTCATCATTCTTGTTATAAAGAATGACGATCTCTATCAAATTTCATGACTATGATTTTCATGAACTCCTCTCTGGTTTGTCTGCCTAATATTGCAGCATAAACGCTCAAGGTTTTAAATGAGCTCAATATTATTCATAACACATTTCATGTATCCAATTTACTGAAAATGACTTGCATAACATCATCATTTTGAATGATCTCTGCATTAATGATAAAATGCACTTCGTAGAAGAACCTATAGAGATTATGGTTTGTATGACTTAAACGCTTGAAACAAAACAATATTCTATCCTTTGGAAAACACGCAAGGCCCCGAACATACCTGGGAACGTGAAGACCAAATGAAACAGAAATATCCCCATCTCTTCTAAACCGCTGATGCATCCGAGAAGTCTACCTAAAACTTCGGGACGAAGTTTTTATTAACGGGGAGGTACTGTAACAACCCTCACTTTTCGACTTCTAAATTACTGAATTAACCCTAGGGTTATATGTCTGACTATATGTATTAAGGGTTGTTATATACAATTAAATATTGACCGAATAGTAATTTTTAGTCAACAATGTACGCTTAAATAAATAATATATTATTAATTTATATAATTTGACATAATTTAACTAAGTATATAAACTTTGTATCACTTTTATTATTTAGTTAATGTATTATATATTTAACTATATAATAAATCCAATTATATATAAATGTAATAATATTTACAAACTTACTAAAACAATAGTTTAATAATTAAAATCATAATTATTATTAAAAATACAAAATACCGAATTATTTATTATTTTTATGCAAAATTTGTATTTATTAATTAAATAAAAAAATAAAAATAAAATATTATTGACAAATATTCTTGGAAAAACATTAAATAAATTTGTTTATTTACATAAAAAAAATCCTTAAAATAAATAAAAAATAAATAAATAAATAAATAAATTACTTTTTAATTAAAAATTTTAATGGAAAAACTACTTTTATTATTTTATTTTGTGCATTATCCCATGACCTAATATTTAATACTTTTTAATTTTAAAATCCCATTAAGAATTAAATATTTCTTTTTCTTTTAATTGTTTTATTCTTTTTACCTAATTTTTTCAAGTATAAATACCCCTCATTTCTCATTCAAACTCACACCAAAATTTCTCTCATTCTATCTTTGAAGAATTACTACTAGTAAGTATTCTTTTCTTACTTTTTATTTTTTTTACTTTTTACTTTTTACTTTTTACTTTTTACTTCGGTTATTATTTTTACCGAAATATGTAAAAAATGTTATAAATTATATGCAATTAAAAATAAAATAAATAACATGTATACACTATTACTATTACTAGCACCTATAACCTACTACTTATATTGTAACATAAAAATATTTTGGGATATGTATTAGAGATGTATAGATCTTCGAACTTTCTTGACGAATGGTTTCTATGAGATTCTAGGCAGAGGGTTTGGATTTCCGATTTAAAGGGTCCTATAGCTCAAGCCCCTAGATCTAAATTAGCCATTTGAAGGGAAAGGGGTGATTGGAAGCTTATCTAATACGGCAAGTATCCTAAAATGGAAAACACTGATAAAAGTAGAAACTCTCTAGTCATAGAAACTTAGTAAAATAAGAAACTTTCTAAAAATGGAAACTTTATAAAAATAGTAACTTACTAGGAATAGAAACTTAGTAAAACAAACTATACTTAAACACATACTTAAACTTAAACATGGGCAAAACACTTAACTACTCTTAAATGTCAATAGGTTGACTTTCCTGCTCACTCGATCAACTCTTTATTCCGAGGAATAACTCTCTTTCTACTTACTAAGGTGAATTCATAGCCCCTCTTTATTTGCTAGCAAACTTACTTACTTTTACTTGGGGTGAGACACATGCTGTTTTTACTTTTTACACTTTAGACACAAGTACCAAACTGTTAAACTATGCTATACCCGGCTATGTCCGACTAAGTCCCTACAGTGATATTTTTAATTGCTGCGGCATGCTTAATTATTGGGGGTAGGCCTATCGGGAGTAACGTCCCCGATACATTTGACCAAGTCATTGTATTACTTAATAATGAAATTAAACCGACAAGGACAGACACAACTTGTCATGGGGCAAACTTGAACGTTTAGTCTAAATATCACGCATTGGCATAACTTTTTGATCCTGCGGGAGATCAACTTTACAAACTAAATCTTGTGGTCTAAAACAACGACAAACTTTTTGTTAAACCTATGAACTTCACTCAACCTTTTTGGTTGACACTTTAGCATGTTTTATCTCAGGTGCTGTTTGATTCAAGCTCTTATACTTACTGCTTATGTGATGCTACTTGGACATAGGATCAAGAGATATCGCATTTATTACTTCTGCATGTGAACATTTACGATATTGTTATTCCTGTCATTGTAACGACATTTCATTTTCCGCTGCGTACTCATTAAAGTTAAATTCATCATTTAGTATTGTTCTTGTTTATTATAATATGTTGGTATGTTTTGATAATAGTGACGTTCCTTCCAGACCCTATTGGGAGGATGTTACAAAATGTCTTTCCCAGGCCTTTCCAAAATCAATGACACATGCACGCAGCATGTCCTCCAAGGTCTGAATCATTCATTCACTTTGCCCGTCAGTCTGGGGATGATAAGCAGTGCTCATGTCGAGACGAGTTCCCATGGCTTCTTGCAAAGAACGCCAAAATCTAGAAGCAAAACGAGGATCGCGATCGGAGATGATCGATAAAGGTACACCATGACGAGATACAACCTCTTTGATGTATAACTGAGCAAGTCTTTCCATCGTATCTGTTACCTTCATCGCTAGAAAGTGTGCAGATTTGGTAAGGCGGTCAACAATAACCCAAATAGTATCGTATCCGCCCACCGTCTTCGGCAGCTTAGTAATGAAATCCATTGTGATCCTTTCCCACTTCCACTGTGGGATCTCCGGCTGTTGAAGTAACCCAGAAGGTCTTTGATGTTCGGCCTTAACTTTCGAACAAGTCAAACACTTCCCAACATAAGTTGCAACGTCCTTCTTAAGATTCGGCCACCAATACTGTTCTTTAAGGTCGTGGTACATTTTGCCCGCTCCAGGATGAATCGGATATCTCGATTTGTGTGCTTCATCAAGTATCAGGTTCCGTAGATCTCCATAATAAGGTACCCAAATTCTTCCGGCATAACATCGGAGTCCAGACTCCCTAACCTCGAATCGAGAGACAAGTATGTTCAAATGTTCATGGGATATATTCTCCTCCTTGAGAGCCTCATCTTGGGCTACTCTGATCTGGCTATTGAGGTTCGAATGAATGGTGATGTTCATAGCCCTAACACGAAGAGGTGCCATCCTCTCCTTTCGGCTTAAAGCGTCAGCTACAACATTGGCCTTGCCAGGGTGATAACGGAGTTCACAATCGTAGTCGTTGAGCGTCTCGATCCATCGACGCTGTCTCATATTCAGTTGCTTCTGATCAAAGATGTGCTGGAGACTCTTGTGATCGGTAAAGATAGTGCTCTTAGTTCCATACAAATAATGTCTCCACAATTTGAGCTCAAAGACAACGGCTCCAAATTCAAGATCGTGAGTAGTGTAGTTCCGTTCGTGAATCTTTAATTGACGGGAGGCGTAAGCGATAACCTTTGATCGTTGCATCAGTACACAACCAAAACCACTCTTCGATGCATCACAATAAACAACAAAGTCGTCACTGCCCTCAGGAAGTGATAGGATAGGTGTTGTGGTCAACTTCTTCTTCAAGGTTTGGAATCCTGATTCATGTGCCAGTTCCCAAGTGAACTTCTTGCCCTTGTGAGTCAGCACGGTCAAAGGACGCGCAATCAGAGAAAATCCTTCGATGAATCTTCGGTAATAACCGGCGAGACCTAGGAATTGGCGAATATGCATCGGAGTAGTGGGGGTCTCCCACTTGCTGATGGCTTTAATCATGGCGGGATCAACTTTGATACCCTGGTCGCTTACAACGTGACCCAAAAATTGTACTTCCTTTAACCAAAATTCACACTTGGAGAATTTGGCGTAAAGTTGCTCCTGTGTTAAGAGTTCAAGCACTAATCGGAGGTGTTGCTCATGTTCTTCTTCGCTCTTAGAGTAGATGAGGATATCATCTATGAAGACGATAACAAACTTTTCCAAGTACGGCTTACAGACACGATTCATGAGGTCCATGAACACGGCAGGTGCATTTGTCAAACCGAATGGCATCACGAGAAACTCATAATGACCATAACGGGTTTTGAATGCAGTTTTCATCACGTCACTTTCCTTCACCCTCAGCTGGTGATATCCGGATCGCAAATCGATCTTTGAATAAACGCTCGATCCTTGTTGTTGATCAAAAAGATCGTCAATTCGTGGAAGAGGATACCGATTCTTGATTGTCAATTTGTTGAGTTCACGGTAGTCGATACACATACGGAAGGATCCATCCTTCTTCTTCACAAACAACACAGGTGCGCCCCAAGGCGAGAAGCTTGGTTGAATAAATCCTCAGTCTAACAGCTCTTGTAGTTGACTCTGTAATTCTTGCATCTCGGAAGGTGCGAGTCTATAAGGTGCGCGAGCTACAGGTGCTGCTCCTGGCACTAAATCAATCTGAAACTCTACGGCTCTCTGCGGCGGCAATCCAGGCAATTCCTCTGGGAAGACATCGGAAAATTCGTTCACAATTCAAACGTCGTTCACGCTCTTCACCTCAGTTTCTACCGCTTTCACATGTGCTAGGACAGCAAAACGACCCTTCTTCATAATCTTTTGCGCTTTCACGCAACTAATGAGGTTCATCTTCGAGGTACATCTCTCTCCATAGATAACCAGTGGTTTGCCATCTCCTTGTGGTATGCGAAATGCTTTATCTCCACAGATAATATCGGCCTTTATCTTGCTCAACCAATCCATACCGACGATCACATCAAAACTTCCCAGTTTGATAGGTATCAAGTCAATTTCGAAATCTGCACCAGCTATGTTGATAACAGCTCCACGACTAATATGGTCAACCTTTTCAAGTTTTCCATTTGCGACCTCGACAAGCATACTTTCTTTTAACGGGACTAATGACCAATTAATCTTATCGTAAAAATGTCTACATACATAACTTCTATCCGCACCAGTATCAAACAAGACAGAAGCTAAAAGATTGTTGATTGTGAATATACCTGTCATCAAGTCGGTGTTATCGCGTGCATCCCTTGCATTAACATTGAAGGCTCTACCTCGGGGTGGTCCTCCATCTTTTCGCTTGTCTGGGCACGCGTTTCTGAAATGGCCCGTCTGTCCACATTCGTAGCACTTCTTCGGCCCATTGGTGTTCAGCTTCCCATTCAATGTGGTGACCTTGCAGTCTTTTCCGATATGCCCAGCCCGTTGGCATTTCTCACAAACAACATTGCAATACCCAGTGTGGTTTTTGTAACACCTCTTGCATTGAGGTAGGGTTCCCTTGTAGTTCGGGTTGGAGTTGGTGTTGTTGTTGGGATTAGGGTTTCCACCGTTGTTGTGCCTCTTGGCGGGGGTCTGATCGTAGTTTCTCCCCCTGTTATTGTTGTTGTTGTTGTTGTTGTTGTTGTTGTTGTTGTTGTTGTTGTTGTTGTGGTTGTTGTGGTTGTTATCCCATTTCCTCTTCTCGCTACTACCAGCTTCAAACTTAGCCTTCTCCGGCTCGTCAAGGATGATTTGATTCCGGAGAGTATGCGCCATGCGCATTGCTTCGGGGACATTCGGTGGTTTGGATGAGGTGACATTTCCTTTGATGGACTTAGGGAGTCCCGAGAAGTATTTCTCCATGCGCTTGAATTCGGGGGTGACCATGGTCGGACACATCAGTGCTAACTCCAAAAACCTACGATTGTAACTGTTAAGGTCGTTCCCTACGGCCTTCAACTGCATGAATTCAATTTCCATCTTCTGAATTTCGGTTCTCGGACAATACTCCTCAATCATAGCCGCCTTGAATTCCTCCCATGGCGTAGCATACGCCTCATCGATACCTTTCGCTTGAGCTAACGTGTTCCACCACGTTAGCGCGCCGTTAGATAGCGTGCAAGATGCAAACTTGGTCTTATTGTCCTCCGAACAGTTGCTAACTCGGAATACCGATTCAAGTTTCTCGAACCATCTAGTGAGACCAACTGGTCCCTCGGTGCCGCTGAAGTTATGCGGTTTGCAGCTCTGGAATTCCTTGTATGTACACCCATTTCGAACGGGTGGAATAACCGGTGGTGGTGGCGGTGGAGCTTCGAGATTTCTTTCTGCTAGGGCTGCAGCGACCCGTTCGTTGATCATGTCCTCAATCTGGGTGGCGGTAGGTGTGGATCTTCCGTTAGCCATGGTATTCTAAACAAAAATTTTGACTCAAGTCAAAATCCAGTATGCAAGTAGTAGTAATACAGTATATAGTGACCAACATGGAATCAAAACATCACATGTTATTAAATAATGCATCTAGGTACAAATACCACAGAATCATCGTACAGCAATGTAAATAGAACATCGTGCAAGAATTAAATAGCGCAAAGTTCCATTCATTAATAATAATAAGTTTCATACATCTGAATAAGTTCGTACAATACATATGAAATACATGAAACTATATCTAGATTACATCATGAAATCTAAATACAAAGTCCTACGGTGAAGGCGGGTGAACTGCTCCTCGAGCCAACTGCTCCTCGAGCTCAGTGACTCGAGCTCGGAGAGTCTCAATCTCCCTCATCAGTTCCTCGTTAGAGGGAGCTGGTGGGGCAGGCGGTGCAGGTGGGGCGGGTGGTGCGGGTGGTGCTGATGTAGATGGTCCGGCTCCGGATGTAGACGGTACGTCCCTAGATGTAAGTGGTCCGTATCTAAATCTAGGTGGTACGGTTCCAGGAATAGTCAATACGTAACGGGGAACCTTGCGTATATGTGGGTCGGCAGGGTATGGCACAACTCGTTTACGAGCAGTAACCCTACGACGATGGCCAAATGCGTCAGTAAAAGCACGACCTCCATTCACCCCTGGAATTACGGTGCCGTCGAAACGGTACCGCTTCTTCGGCGGGGTGGAGGGTGCCTGAATAGGTCTATCAGCAGGATCCTCATCATCGCTGGAGTCGTCTGATGATGAAGAATCGGCGGATAATGAGTCATCCGAATCGTGTGGTGGTGACACTGGTGGCTGATCTGGTAATCCGAAGCGTCCGAAGGCGGCCAACATCTGTCTGTGTCTGCCTGGCGAAATCACGACTAAACGTCCGTCGGGAGTGTGTCGGCAAGGCGTGCGCATGTGGTTACGAAACGGCCCTTCCCCGAACTCCGCGGGGATCTCAATACCACTAATGCGGGGCTGTGACCTTGAGGGTCCGGGAGCAGACACTGGGGCAGGTGCACTAGTACCAGCTCCGGAAGTAGAAGCGCCGGGATCACTAGTGGGTGTCGGGGCCGGTGTATCGGCAGTAGCAGCAGCAGGTGTAGCAGTAGGTAGGGCGACGGGGTCTGAGTCTGTACTGCCCGAAATACAAGCAGGTGGAACATCCGACATCTGAACAAGGAAAAATAAATTTTCCATGTCAGTATGTCATAAAGCAAGCAAATAATAGGCCAACAGTTTAAATCATGTATAACGGTAACTAGCATGGCAATAACAGTAATTCGTATGAAAGTAGCATGCAATCGAAAGCAAGTAGCATCATGCAGTAGTGAAATCATGTAGTAGCATACGGCATATAGCGGAAAAAGTAAGCAGTAGCATGCAGTAAATTCAGCGGAAACAAGTAAACTAGCAAGTTGTAGATTAGTCCTATTAGTGAATCCTACTCGGGTCAGTCTTAGACTCACTAATGCAACCTAATTCCCTACAACCAATGCTCTGATACCAAATGTGATGCCCCGTACAAAACCATCGTGTACGAATCATCAACAACAGGATCATTACAAGGTTAAGTACTATATGCTGTAATTAAAGAAGTTGCATTCACGATAAAAAGGTGATGTCATAACCGACATCAAATGTTTTACATTTCAAAAGCATGCTTCACTAAGTAGAAGCAAATAATAAGTGTATGTGACCACAATGGTCGTTACAAGTCATAGTTCAAAAGTAATAAAGTATGAATGCAAGATAAAGTAGTTCATGCGACGCCAACTCTAAGCAGCGGGTGTCTACAGCACGACTAATACACAGCGGAAGCTAACCTCAAGCACCTGAGAAAAACATGCTTAAAACCGTCAACACAAAGGTTGGTGAGCTATAGTTTAAGTATATCAGTATGTAAGGTAGGCCACGAGATTTCAGTGCTACAAAGAGCGTTTCAAAACAGTATGATAAAGTATATGTTAACCGTGGGCACTTGGTAACTAACTTAACGTTTATACCCCCTGAAAGTACACTTGGCAAGTGCGTATGTCTACGAAGTATTAAACACTCGTTAAATGCTAGCGCGACTAGCCCGAGTGGGGATGTCAAACCCTATGGATCCATATCTAAGATTCGCGTTCACGGTTCAAAAACCAATGATTAAACGTTACCGAGCTAAAGGGAATGTTTATGCCGTTGTATAACCCACACATATATAAGTTTAAGTACTCGTGCCTAGTATGTAAAACATAAAATCCGCATGTATTCTCAGTTCCCAAAATAAGTTAAAGTAAAAAGGGAATGCTATAACTCACAATGATATGTAGCGGTAAAGTAGTAGTCGGGAAAGATGTGCAAGTAAATGGTCCGAGGTCAGTACCTAATAAATTATTGGGTGTTCTTTTAATGGCTTCAGTACCCGCGGGATTATTAACAGTACCCTTTTTAGAGAATGTTAAAACAAAGTCTGACTTCAGTCAGTCACCACGGCCTCTACCCTTACTGAATTAAGGTGAGACCAGTGGCCATGGCTCCGTCTATGAGTCCCTTAAGTGTGGTAAAATTTACAGAAGCAAACTCGTCTTCGTTTAACCATGGCGACGGTCTAAGTGCGAGTAGGTCAGAAATTTCTGCACAACGTTAAAGGACACAGTGACGATCGGAGGGCCATAAATCCTAAACCGTAACTCGGATTAAGACGAGTCCTATATGAAAAGTTATCTACTCGAAAATATCTATCTAAAAATAAAGGTTAGAACAGCCCAGGTCTACTGGTCTGTTACAGAAACATCAGATCAGTAGCTTTTGGACAGAAACAGTAAGTTTAAAAGGGTTCCGGTGGTCTTGGTGCTTGATGTTCATCATGGCTCTCATCCTTGATGCATATAGCTTCAAGTGTACAACTCATTGATGTATCTACATCATCTTAACCAAGTCTTGACCATCATAACCCAAGTGCAAGTCTAAGACATGAAGCACAACTCACTTAAGAGTTGTATGAAGTTTGATGAACCAAAGTTACATCAAAGTCTTAGATCTAACACATACATGGACTTTAAAGCTAATAACAAGTTACAAACTTGAAAGTAAACTAACTAATCAAGATCATAAGTAGTAGAACATAGTTCTTAGTTTGATCTTGAAAATCCAAGACTCAAAAGTCTAGATCCAAAGTTATATTTAAAGAAAACTTATTTGTGTGTTCTTGAACTTTCAAGGTTAACTTAATTTGTTCAAGAGATATGAGATCAAGACTAACTTGTAGTACTTGACCATATAAACTAACTACATGAAATTAAAGTGCATAAAATGAAGAAGTAACTAAGTAAACATGTAATTTGTTCATGGTTGTTCATACTTTAAAGATTCAAACCAAAGTTTGATCTTTAGAAAGTAAACTTTAAAGTTTACTTCATGAACTTCAAGTATGTTTTCCACAACACATGAACTTAAGTCTTTGAAACTTTAAAAGTAGAACATAAACTAGTAAGTTTATGTTCTTAAATGCTCTTGTAAATACAAGATGAATGAAGAATCAAACTAGTAAGTTTGATCTTGTAACTAGTAAAGAACAACAACAACAAAGTAAGCAACTACAACTAATAATTACAAGTAAGTAAATAATAATCAAGTAATAAAAGATGATGATGATAAAGAGGTGAAAGGCCACGGTTTTAAGGCAAAGAAAGAAGAGACAAGAATGTTTTTGTTACTTACAATCTTTAGAAAGAAAGGAGAGAAAAATGAAAGCAAATATGTGTGTGTTTGTGTTTGAATGAGAGAATGAATGAGAAGTAAGTAGAAGTAATAAAAAAAAATGAAATAAAACTCCCTCTACAAGGGGTGGCCGACGGTTTCATGGGTCAAGGGGGGGAGAAGAGTGTTCAATGGTCCATGCATGGTAAAGCTCATAAAAGGTGGTTATTAGAGGGGGTTTCATGGGGATAAGTTGCTAACTAGATTCCAAGGTTCATAACTAACTAGTTAGAGTTTAAAATGATACTTACATGACTAAGTGGGCTAGTTAATCCACTTAAAAGGTAGGGTGGGCTTGGAAGTCCAATAACATGAGTCCATTACACTAACAAAGCCCAAGTTCAAATAAATCACAAGTTAAACCAATTAAAGCCCAAGTAACTAACTAATAGCCTTAGTTAATTAAAATGATAAATAAATTTAATCATGAATGTAAATAATATCTAAAAATATCATTCGTGAAATTTCCGGGTGTCACAAAGACGTTTCGGGCAATTAAAGTCAAGTTCGGGCAATCATGGCAACATGTAAATGTAATAACATACATTCGTTTAATCACACGTATTAATAATAATAATTATTAATAAATAAACGTTGGAAATTCCAGGATCATTACATTTGACATAGTGAAAAGCATCAAAGGAATACGTACCTGTTGCCGGAAGTGGCCAGCTGCAGTGGCGGGGCTGCGGGGTTGTGTTGCCGGATATATTATTTTTTTTTATTTGTGGATGTGTGCAGTACATATGGGGTGTTGGAGGTTAGAGATGGAGAAAGAAGGTGAATAAGTAGAAGAACGTGGAAAAGAGTAGAAGGAAGGAGGAGGGGTGAGGTCCCCTGTTGGTTTAAAAAATAAGGGTGAAATGACGAAAATACCCTTGGTACTATTGGTGAATAGTGCAACAGTTTTTTGTCTTATAGATATATGATAAATTATTCGTTTGTCGTTCGTGGGTTAGTGATTATGATCAATCACTTGTCTTGTTTGGGTCCTAAATCCTAACACAATCGTGCGGTTGCACTTTGTAACCGTACGGGAGCATTCTGCATCCGTGCGGTTACACCACCAGTGAGTAAATTAACCTTAATCGCATACGAATGATTATACTATTACTCACTTTGTCTCAACCTCTATGAATACGTCATAATGAACTTGGGATGTTCATGCACTAACAGTTTCTACCGAAAATTACTTACATTATACTAATCACAAAGTAGTGTGCACGTAATAATCATCAAATTAAGCAAAGATTAAGTAACTCAACCCACAAAATCTGATCAATATCGTAAGATTAATTAATTAGCTTAAAAATAATTGATATACAAACAAAAACATTGACTTATCGAAACTAAGAGCTGACTTTGAATATGTCCAAAAGTCGTACATATGTGCTATTCCATAGTTTACTTTCAAATACATTGATTTACTTGTTCTAACGTCATAATTTTTTTTCTAATAATGCCGCCAGTTCAAAAAAATTCCAAATTAAATTGAATATATTAAAAACATGCCTCAGTTCCATTAAATTATATTCCTCGATCTTAATTCACTTGAAATTTGTATGATATAGTTTTTTAAGGCTACGTTTAGTCTTACTATATTTAAGTTTATAAATTCGAAGTCAACAAAAAATAATTCGTGTTAGTAAGTTAGCTTTGTAAACTAATAAAACCTGATTCGTCATATCACTATTCGACAAGTCAATACCGCTTACCGTAACATAAAGTATAAATATTCATTTATAATATTGATTTTCTTATAAAATTTTTGTTAATTGTATTATTTACGGTAAATATGAATTATAAATTAGTTATAGAATGCTTAAATATGGTTACGTTTAGCATTTTTTATTATTATTATATATTTATTTATATTAGTATAAAATATACAAAAATACATAATATAATAACTTATGTTAAAATAATGTTAAATATATTCCTTGGCGCGCATTTCACTCGCATTATCTTTAGACAACTATTAATTGCTTCTCCCTTCAAGTAATCAAGGATAATAACAAAACAATATATAATAAATGACACATAACCCTTTTACCAAAAAAATAATTGACACATAACTCATACCTACAGATGAATTATTATAATATAATATAATATATATGCATAAGAATTATTACAACCTCAGCTCACCATATAAACTATTACAAAGACTTCCTGCTAAAACTCATCTAAAGTTCTGTAAAAATCCTTTGGGAGCGTTCATATTAATTGTAGTTTGAAGATGACAAGCACAATCACGGGGGCAAGTAGAACCAGACTCGGTCCTCCAACAACCGGAAAACTTATAACTATCCTTAACATTGATGGCGGAGGTGTACGAGGTATCATTCCCGGTGTCATTCTTCAGTACCTTGAATCAGAACTACAGGTAATACATGTTCCCAATAACAAAAGTGTTTCACTAGGTTTTTCATAAATAAATAAGAGAAATATCAAATTTCATTTTATAACTCTGAATCAACGTTTAGTAACGTTTTCTAATGCTACGAACAATCAAACATAGATATAGTGCTCCAGGGTCGTAAAAACCATCATTTTATTCCTCAACTCAGTTAACAAAATATATGGATATGGGTAGATGAATTTTATTTAAATGAATGCGAGTATAGATATGTTTAAGGATTTAAATAGATATGGATATATGACTCCAAGTCATTGGTATTCCTACATGGGAGGCGTGAAAACTGAAGCTCCATAATGGGCGTTGTCTTCGGCAAAAAATGTGACCTCAATTTGATGTCAATTATAAAGCTCTTAATGGACGGTATGAGAAGGTTTTGAGTGACATCGTGAAATGTAATTGAGAGTTTGATGAAATAGTAGTACTCTTTCTATCTCATATTATTGTCACCAAAAAAAAAAAAAAAAAAAAAAAAAAAAAAAAAAAAAAAGTATAAGGATATGTGTACTTGCTGTTTACTTTTCAGTTTTACTTTTACTATTCTTTTTTTCTTTAATCCTATCTACATACATTAAGGGTATAATAGAATTTAATATTTTTTTATTTCTATATATAGAAGTGAATAATTAATTTAAAACATCAAAAATAAAATAAACCAATACATCAACCTGCACGCTCTCTCTTCTTTCAAAAACTAAAAACCCTAGATCTAAACACTAGACGCCGCCGTTTACCTTTTAACTTCCGGCCACCGGCTTCTACGCCGGTGGTCCGGTTTGCCTTCATCTCTTTCGCCTTCTCCTTTTCTGTTTTCTTTTCTATTTTTTTCTTTTCTTTCGTCGTTTCGAGTTGCCGGAGGTATGCCTCCGTTTGCGTGTGTCGATTGAGCCCTAGCCTTCCTTCTATGCATCAGTTAGACTTATTTTCTCCACCATCGGGTCTCTTCTTCTCGGTTGCATCTTACTTACAAGTTATGTTGGCTGGTGCGTTTTTAATTTCCTTGGCTTGTTGGTTGAGGTAAGTTCGTGTTTTTAGTTTCGTGGTTGTGGGTTTCGTGGTTGCAGGTTGTGTGTGTTCGTGGGTTTTGTTTAGTCGTTGTCGGTTCTTCGATGCAGCAGGTATTGTGTGCACGTTCGTGGTGGTTGTCGTGGTGAAGGTTCTCGTGGTTAATAGTATTCGAGGTCATTGTTTAATGGTTCGTAGGGGTATAGACTGTGGATGGTCTGTTTGCAGAGTTAGTAGGGTTCGGGTGCTCTTCGATACACGGTTTGGGTCTTTCGAGTTCGAGGTTTTGAAGTGGTAACAGGTGGGGTTCGATTTGTGGTTTTTTCTATCAGTGGATCTGGTGGTTCCTAGTGTTCCTGAGGCGGTCAGATCTGCTGGTTGTAGTTCATCATGTGGCGGTCGATCTATCGTGGTTTGTTTCTTGTGAAACCATATAGTCATATTACATTGTCACCTCTTGATGTGATTGTGGTTTTGGATTATTGGCTTGAATTTTGGGGATTTCGAGATTGTTGTTTGTGTGCTTCGAGTTCGTGATTGTTGTTGGTGTGCTCCGATTCCTTACTCTCTATCGAGTGATTGCCCTTATGTGATTATGTAATGTGTTTGGTTAAAATATCTAGAGATTATCCTTGATGGTCGGATCTTCCATATGATGTGTCGAGTTAATCTTCGTGTTTAGGCCAATTCGAGCTAAATTTCATGTTTAGGCCAATTCGAGTTAAATTTCGTCCTTAGGCCATTTAGAGTTAAAAATCGTGTTTAGGCCAATCGAGTGAGGGCTTTAGGAATGTTGTTTTCGTGTCGTGTTTAATTTGTGTTAGTCATCTCGAGTTAAAGTCTTTTGTACCTCCTAGCATCTTGCTAGTTTGTTATTAATATATAAAATTTATTGCCTTTCAAAAATAAAAAATACTAAAATAAAATACTAAAATACTGAATAGGGAAGGAGGAGTAAAAGAATAGTAGTATAATATTTGATGGACACTCCTTGCTTGCTCCGTTTAAAACACCACCAACACTTTGTATAAAATACAAATAATTTAATGTTTGTATTAAAACTTTCAAAATTAAAACGTGGTACTTATTTTGAGACGGGCAGTATAAAAATTTCGTGTGGATAAAGATAATATATATTTAACTTCTTGAGTAGAACAATGTCATAACAATGAAATAAAATCATTTTTTTTATGAAACATATATAGGATTGATTTCATAATTACCAACCATTTTGAGTCACTAACAAATAACATCATATCCACTATGTAGCAAGTTACTATGTACATATTCATATTAAATAATGGAGACATATATACAGGCATTAGATGGTGATGATGTAAGGTTAGCAGATTATTTCGATGTAATTACTGGAACAAGTACAGGAGGTCTTATTACAATTATGATAACGGCTCCAGACGCAAACAACAGACCTTTGTATGCTGCGAAAGACATCGTTCCATTTTATCTTGACAATTGCCCCAAGATATTCCCTCAAGTTGGGTAAGATATGAATTGCAACTTTCTACTTATCACAAAAGGAGACATATATGTCTACTATGGCCTACCTACTATGTATTTACTAGTTGTACGGGATATCAACGAAATGTACGTCTAGTGGAAATTTTTTGAGGTTTTTAACTAGTATAATTATCGGATAACCATTGGATATATAGTGTAAAAAAAAACAAAATTCAGCTAGCTTTTAACTAATTACACCCGTAACTATGTTTTATTTGGATCCATCACTAATTGTTTAGTGACATTAATTATATCTTTTGCATAAATAACAATTAATATTAAAATTAGAATTAGAATGTCTTTATCAATAAAATGAAGGATCATATAAACCGATACAATAAACCGACGACTGTTAAGACTCGTAAAGAGTAAAAAATTTAGAAAAACCTAAAAACTAGCTAACTCAATCCGAGTCAAAACGAGAACGACCATAAAAGATACGGAGTAACAAACATAACCAAGGTGCTCTTAAGCTCAATCAATGAGTTGAGTGTTCGATTTTCAAAACTTTTAATAGGTTCATTTTTTTGGGTACAAAATTTAGAGGACCGTTTGCTGGGATTATAAAGACGTTTAAGACGATGTTGGGACCAAAATACAATGGGAAGTACCTTAAAAGTTTAGTAGAGGGGATACTAGGAACCACAAAGTTGGACCAGACGTTGACCAACATTGTCGTACCAAGTTTTGACATTAAGACTATGCAACCAGTGGTATTTAGCTCCTTTCAGGTCTGTATTTTTAAATTTCTAGCTACATCTTTTATGTCACCTAATTAATTACTGTAACTAATAGAGTTCAATTATATTATACATTTTATTAATTAAAGTTATTATTGCAATCGCGATATATTTACCTTGGAATTTGAAGGTGCCAAGGGAACCTAACATCAATGCTCAATTATCGGACATCTGCATCGCTACATCTGCGGCTCCTACTTACCTCCCAGCCCATTATTTTGTGAACGATCAGCGTGAGTTTAATCTTATTGATGGTGGTGTTGCCGCAAATAACCCGGTACGTAATTAACATAAAAACCAAAGGGCATTTGGCCCAGCGGTATCGTGGTGGTTATCAAAGGCGTCTTTGAACATAGACAAGATAGCCAACCGTCTAGGACCCAAAAATTTTAAAGGGCCCAAAATTTTTAATATGTATATACCTTTCTCAAAGTACTCAAATAAATAGAATATAAAATTGTCAATTGATGTATTATTGTAATTTTAAATATTTAAATACATTGTATGTGGGAAAATAAATAAATTTAAGTGTTATCTTTCTATATGTATTAAAATTAATTAACGTGTATGAGGGCCCATTTTTTTCGTCTAGGGTCCCGAAATTATTGAGACGGCCCTGGTGGGTATCGTGGTGGCCCTCCAACCAAGAGGTTGAGGGTTCAAGTCCCACTTGGAACATATTCGTGGTTGTAAATATTCGTGTTAATTGTGTCTGTGTTTGCCTTAAAAAAATTATTATTATACATACTTGTATTGTATTTAATTTAATAAATTTATATTGTCCGGATGGAGTGGCATGGCAGACTTTGGTTGCACTAGGGGAAGTGACAAGGCAAATTCTGAAAGAGGATCCAAATTTCGCATCGATTACACCCCTTGATTACACACGTTATCTATTGATATCAATTGGAACGGGTACACGTAAGCTTCAACCTTTATATGATGCAAAAATGGCATCCAAATGGGGAGTTATCTCATGGATGATAAACCAAGGTTCTACTCCACTCATAGACTGCTTCACTCAAGCAAGTGCTGATTTGGTTGTTATGCATAACAACGTCGTCTTTGAAGCCCTTAATTCTGTTAACAACTATCTCCGTATTCAGGTACAAATATATATATATATATATATATATATATATATATATATATATATATATACAACTGATCATCATCCATTGATATATAGATTAATTATTTGTAAACTAACTATTAAAAATATATATAGGTGGATAACTTGAGTGGCGACGTGTCTTCAGTAGACGTATCAACGAAGCAAAATTTAGAGGATTTAGTGAAAGTAGGGGAAGGGTTATTAGATAGCCTGGTTTCACGAGTGAATACAGATACAGGAGAGGTTCAAGTGGTTCCAGCTGATGGTACGAATCGTGAAGCATTGAAAACGTACGTATACCTCATTTTGTTCCCAAATTGCACTTAATTCTTGACTTAAAACCGGGTTTATTTTATTAATTAATGATGCTTTTATTTATGTTAAATGTAGGTTTGCAAAAAGACTCTCGGAGGAACGGAAACTAAGGGAGACAAACGTAACGAATGAAGCAACAGGGCTTGTGTGAATTGTTTTCGTCTTATCTATGAAGTATTGATTATTGAAGCATGCATCATGTGTGAATTGAAAAAGAGTGTATAAGTTTTTAATTTGTTGTTATGGTGTATTTACTACAACTATATTTATTTGATTTGATTTATTGCCAAAACAATTGTGCTGTACGTACGCATTACATTTATAAAACCTTATTGGTTCCAATTTATTTACTGCAATAGAGAATTTTTTATTTATGTCATAACGGCATAATTAACAACAATTGAACCGAATTAGGATTGCGGTCCGCGCGTTGCCTTGGTTTTTGTAACTTGTTGGTTGAGGTATTTGGTTAATGTGTTTAGTAGATGTGGATGCATGAAGGTATATAAACATATTCCTACATAGTTTATTACATCAGGTAAATACATATAGTTCACTACACATTCATATTCCTAGATAGTTTATTACATAACATAAAGACATAGTTAAGTGTACATAGTTCAGTACACATTGTCATACGAAGGGTGTGCAAAAGATGGGTGGGCGTCTTGTTTGGTAGGCTTTCTTCTGCTTTTTAGGTGTTTGATCTTCTTGGTCTTCAAGTAAAGATGTTTGTTATTTTTTTTATTTGATGTTGTTGTTTAATTGTTTTGAATATTTTTTTAAAGAATTTTACCTGAGTTGTTGAACAACATTCTTTTTGCTGTTGGTGGTTCCTGTGATGGTGTGTCAATGTTTGTGGCTGGTAGAATTTCAGTGGTTGGCGGTGTGTAACTACTAGTGTGGTCAGGCTGGAAGATGTCGTCTACCATGTATTCGTCATTTGTTTGGTAGTGGAATTGGAAGATGCGAGTTGTTCCTTCGAGGGCTTTGATTGGATCTGGGAGCACATTTTTGTTGTCGTAGCCTATGTCAAGGATCATTTTCTTGCAGCTGATGCCTATCAGTTTTTCGATTTTGTCACATAATAGGGCCAGTGTGGTTGTTGCTGTGTTATCTGTTATGAGGATTCTGAGACAATAACTGTGAATAGGAAGTTAGTTAGTTTTTTTCAATGGTAAAGTTATGTTTAGATATATAAAAACTTAGATACCTAAAGTCATGTTCTTTTGGTGTTCCATGGTTTGGACAGAGGAGTTCGTGTATTTTTCCTCTTACTTTTTTGTTGCAATTTTCTTTGTCGCAACTTGCGTAGAACCATGGTCTGCTGCCCTCCACGTGCTCTATTTTTGCTTCACATATGTATCTGTTGCTTTGTAGTACCTGTTTATTTATTTTATTTCATTGTAAACGACAAATTTTTATAGTTTTAGTAAATCTTTTTTAATTATATAAGGCCTTACTGAAATTATTTACCTTGTTTTGTTGGAAATCGAAGGTTTGTAGTTTTGTTAGTGTTATCCTGTTGCGTTTCTGTTCCTTCTGCAGGCTTTCCTTTTTGTTAGGTCAACTAACAACATTGGTTTTTGGCTGAATAGTTCTCTAAATCTGTTATAGATATGAATGTTATTGACTATTATAATTGCTTGATGAGTAGTTTGTGCTAGTGTTTTTGTACTTGTTGATTGAGTCCCGCTATTCTGGAGTGTTGGGTTGAAGTAATAATATGTAGCTGGAGATGGTTTTAGTTGAACCATACATGTTCCTGTGAATATACATGGCCAGCATGAACTTACGGCAATGAGGACATGTTTTATGTGGGATTCGTATTCGTTGACACATCAAAGGGAGTTGCACGCTGGTTCCAAAGTATGAGCTGTAGATAGTTTTTACTATCAAGCATGGCATAGGTATTATTACAGCTTCGAATTGAAGTTAGAGTATATTGTTTAGATATGTTAATATTTATCAATCGACACATGTATTGCAGGATAAATTATTGATTTAAAACCTAATTGACAATTTATACATATTTTACAAAATGTTTATTTAATCGCAAAGGTATGTAAAATCTGAGTGAGAGTAAACTTACTCGAGATCGATGATGTCAATTAGTCTGAAGCATTTTCAGCCGTTAGGATTGTTGATGTGTCGTATGTTGCCGATGTTGTGGATACATCCAATGTAATCTATTGTTGTATATTTATGTTTGTTAGTATGTTATGGTTATGTAAAGATTTTTGAAATATGTGTCACATACCAGTCAGTATAGGTGCTATGTTTCTTATCCGATCGCATACTTCATCATAGGGGGCGAAGTGGAAACAGTGTTGTGGGAATGGTTCTGCTGGTATTGGTTTAAAATCGGCGCATCTTCCAATTGTTAAGGTTACTTTTGTTGTGAGTGTTCGCTGCCAATGTGAGTGTTAGTGCACTAAATGGAGTTGTCCATCGCTGTCGAACAGCCTGAGAATGGTTTAGGTCTACGTTGTACAGCTAGGATAATACTGAACTAGAAAACTCATGTCACATGAGCATATGTGACCAAACGTGTAATATAGGTCTGTCTCGTACGGTTGAAACTGTCATACGTACGGTTGAATGCTCAACCGTGTGTGTGAGCTGACAGTAGGCAGACACTATAAATAGAGTTTTCTAGGTCATTTGTTGTTGAGGCTGGTATCACCAAGATCACTTGAGTGTGTGTGAGGTGTGTGCTCCTCCTCTTCACCTTCATGGTGGAGAGGATCCATGGTGGATTGATGCTCTAACCACCATGGAAATGACAAAGTGATTAGTCTAATTCATGTATTTGTTTATTGTAATCGTTTCTTTAATTTATTACATGTAATTTTACTATAATCATCATATTATTATTGCTTTGTACATGTGTTCATTGCTCATCTTCATTGTTCATCTCATTTACACTTGTTTATGCTCAAATTACTAATGGATGCTTGTCCCTTGATCTAAAGATCTTAGCAACTGATGCAAGGGATCCAACACTTTGAAAGTCTTATGTTTTACTGCTTATGTTTGCTCGTACTCCGTTTCCCTGAAGGATTCGTTAATACTCACTAAGGGTTTACATAATTTAGTTTAGTCTTTATCAATGTGATGTAAATGTTACCTCTACGTCAATGAGTATGCAGCAAGTGGAGCGGTTTCTTCGGTGTTGGTTACCACCCATTTTCTGTATACTTTGACTTCGATAATTTTTCTTGTGTCGTCTGTTTCTAGTTCTTTGATTGGTGTTATCTCAACCATTCTGCAGTTAGAATATATTGTAGTAAGTTGTTAGGTGGTATGTAACAAAGTCGTTTGCATATGTTTATGACTAAATGTGGCTAGAAGTAAACATGCATAAATTATATAACATAATAAATACTAACACATAATTTATTACATAACATTCACCACCTACAAATATTAACTAATAGCTAGTTTTTTAGATTTTTTTACATCCTAAAACACGATAACTTCATAGATATCTAAAGCCCTCGTCTTCATAGATAGCAGAACTTGTCTTCACTGCACGAGCTACCTTCATCAAGTAGATACAATCTAACCATTGTACCAATTCGCGCAGCTCGATTTTTTATGAATTCAAACTGCCCATCAACATAAACAAACTTGAACCTTTCCTCATGTTCATCAAAATATAAAACGGAAGTGAATTGACATGGTATATCCTTTTTAAATAAATCGTGCAACCAATCTAGGAAAAAGATTGTCGATTCTCAAATGTTGAACATTTTTTTCCCATCCACGTACCACTTCCAGCCAAGAGTAAAGCTTCTACCATAGAATACGTCCATCAAAATATAACTCTCGTCATCACTGTTATGACCATAAAGTGTATCCATTTAAAAGTATATATCATATACATGCAAAATCCAATGTTAAAGATTTTCTCACACAACCTCTGTGCCACTTTAAATTGTTCTACTTGAAGTTGTTTTCACTTATATATGAACAAAGAAAGCCATATACGTTAGAAAACATAATGTTCTTATGTTATAAGATTATGTTGTGTTGTAACATAATGTTCATACATTAAAAAATAATTCTACAATAAGTTAAAAAAAAAAATTCAAACCCCTAGAGTTCATATTATTTACTTTGATGAAGACGAATAAACGCAAAACAAAAGTTAAAAGGATATATAAAGACATAGAAAATGTAAATACCCGTGTGATATGGGGTAAGGATTAATACCCATTTATATATCTGATTATAGACATTTCTATTTATTTTCTCAATTTGGATAATATCACACTCGTACCTAACATCTTGATCTCACAAACCCTAACTTAATTCTTGTTTGTAACTGGATTAAACCAAGTATAGAATCTAATTCCTTATACAATTGGTAGCTAAAAAACAGTTTGTATTTCGATTTCCTCGCTTTAATCTTTGTTAGTTTAACTTTTTGTATAAAAGTGTGTTTATATGGGTTTTGCCTTGATTTACACTTATAATGTGTTGTTAGAGCGTGTTTGATGCTTGATATTTGTTGCATGTATGTTGATTCAACTTCGTGAGCTTTGAATCGACCAAGAACAGCTCGAAATCGTGAAATTAGATTGTAACCCGAGAGCTGATGCTGATGACTGTTCTTCAGCACCGGTGCATGTAAGCTCATGCGCGCGGGAGAGATGTCCCAGACGCGGGTAAGTCTTACCCGTGTTCATGAGCTCAAATGCACGTGTAAGCATGTTACACACACGCGTGTGTAGGACTTTATCTGCGCGTGTATAATTTTTTAGACCAAGGGGTACGCTTGTGCTGGTACCCGCGTGCGTGATTGATTCTGACGCACGTGAAAGGGTCTCACGCGCGTGTGTGCCCTTAAAGTTTATGGGTCTTGTGCAATTTTGACCCACATGTGCTTTTATGCAATATTGAATGGTTTAACTATTTAATTATGATGCGTATGATGATGTTGGACAGTTTACTGACTCTGTATATGACGATCTCAGGTGATAAGATCAAAGAAAATGCTTAGTAGATAGACATCTAAGCTGTTGCCGGTAATTGGTGAGTGGACCTATCTCTTGGTAGAGTTTAAGTAGCAAGTCAAGCTATTGTTATTTATTCTAAATTACCATGCTTAGCTTGTTATTGATGTCATGCTTAGATTATGTTGTATTCTTCTTGTTATATGATGAATGTGCGCACTGTGTTTGATACCAACCGGGCAAGAGGTGTAACATCCCGCATTTTTCCGTTAAATTATTTTAACGCCCGTCTTTTTCTTTTTTAAATAATACCCTTCGTATCTAGATTCGTATCCTTTGTTATGTAACATTTTAAATATTCTCGTTGTTGGAAGATAACGTCTCCCGTACTCTCGTGTAATTTAAAATAATTCGTTTGGTTAATTCACGCACCCGCACCCGAACTAGAGGGACCATTTTTGCCAAGCGATCAAAGGTGTGACTAGGTCAACTAGTCAACACCCTTTCTCATCCATTCATTCATTTCCATTTTCCTTTAACACTTTCAACTTTTCTTTCAATCTTCATCATCAAGATTCATCATCCATTCATGATCTAGCAAGCTTCGATCAAAACAAAATACATATTTGGAATCCTCTCTTCATCCTCTTCAATTTGATACCAACTTCATCTCTTTTGGGTAACTTTCTAAAATCACTAATTTTATGTGTTCTTGAGATTTTGAGTTATAAAGTTGTTAATTAGTGTCTATGGCTCATTGTGATATCGTGTATGTAATTTGTATGCTTGATTTGTTGTATTTGGTGTAACTAGTTCATTATGAAAATTGCTTGCTAAATCTTTGATTTTGGATGATTAAAAGTTGTTTAATTGTTAAAGTTCATGTATTAAATGTGTTACTAGCATCATTAGCTTCAATTTGATGTGGAGGATGATTGAGAAAACTTCAAAAACATGATTATTGATTTTGAGATGTTTGACTAGGGTTTGATAGTTCTTGACATGAATTTTTGGATGCTTGAATGTCATGGAATGTTAATTGCTAGTGTTTAGTAGTAATGTATGCTCCATTACCTTCAAAACGGCATATCATATGTGTGAATTGGTTTCCCGAAACTCAAATTGCATTTGATGAACTTGAAACTTTGAAATGAACGTTTAATGATCACTTGATGAGTTTTCGGCTATTGTAAATGATGTTGTCGTTTGATGATAAGTGCTTAGTTGTGTTCCTTGTCAAAAGAGCTTTCCAACGGTATAAGATACGTCTTCTAGTTGTTTACGGTTTGCGTTTTGTGGTTGTTTGAAGTTTTGACCAAGACTTGAACCTTGAAACTGACCAGGTGCCAGACCACGTGTTAGGTCGCGGCGCGACACCTCTGGACGCGGCGCGGCAATAGCCGTGTTTGGGTTCTGACCTACTTTGTCAAATTTCGAAAAATGTTTGCTATGCTACGCACCTCCGATTAACATGTAACTTGGCCAACATGCTCATATATGACTTCTAAGCTTAGAAAAATAGTTCGGGACCCGACCCGAACGTGTTGACTTTCGTTGACTTTGACCGACCAAAGTTTGACTTTTTGTCAAACTTAACCAATTAATTATGCAATCTTTCTAACATGATTCTATACTTGTATCTTGCATGAAACTTGACAATTTGACTCACATGCTTCATAATCGAGTCGTAACGAGCCATAGGACTAATTGAACATCTTTGACCGTTTGTGTTTACCGTTATTGATACAACCTATATGTTTAGGTCAAGACTAGCTTTGTCTTTGCACGCGTCTACTTGTTGAAGTACTTTATTAACTCTTGCACTCAAGGTGAGATCATAGTCCCACTTTTACTCTTTTTGAACTTATATTGGGATGAGAAAACATAAACGATTCTTTTGAACTAAGTGAACACAAGAACGGGAAAACAAACATTCTACATACGAGTTTAGAACAAAAATCCTCAATTCGATTATCATTAGTTACACTTGCCGGGTGTAAGCGAGAACTTATGTTATATGGCCATATGGGTTGACAACCCTCATCCTTGACGGTTCGCTACCGTCTACGGATGAAATATATTTTCGAGAATCAGTGTTTGTTCTAGCACTAAGTGATGGGGTATACAATGGAAGGAATGTTAAGCTTTGATAATTGGGTGCTCGTGAAACAAACTTTTGGAATGTATTACTATTATTTCTTTGATGCAAATCTTGTGGTTCACTTGTACTTACTTACTTAAACCTATGATTTCACCAACGTTTTCGTTGACAGATTTCTATGTTTTTCTCAGGTCTTGCACGATATGTGAAACATGCTTCCGCTTACTATTTGATACTTGCATCCGATGTCGAGTATACATGCATTTCATGGAGCGTCCCTTGACTTTACTTTAAACCGTGTCGCCTAGATTTCAATCGTACTTATAACGTTGTAACTTAACTTTTGGTTGAACAATTCTGGTAAACTTTGAAACAATCTTTATTTTGAAATGAAGGCGACATATTTTGGTCAAACGTTATCTTAAAGACTTATAATCAGGTAATGGGACCCACGTAGCCGACGCCGTCACTTGACGATTTGTCGGGGTCGCTACAAGTGGTATCAGAGCTTTGGTTGTAGGGATTTAGAGTTCATTTGTGTCCACCCCGAGTCATAGGGTACATAGGTGAATCTAGACTACAACCGGCATATAGACTGAAGTAGGAATTACTTGACTATTTGTGCATTTATACTTGAACTCTTCTATCATATCTAACTCGTATTCGATCTTGATCTTACGTTGATAAATTTTGTTGATGCGCCACCTTGACTTTATGAAGTAATGTTAAATGCACATGAGAATCAGGGTAATATAATTTCCGGGATTATATTACGGTGATTCACATGGACGTTCCGACACTATGACATAGAGAATTTAAGGCGAGTCAAGGAAAAATTTTCTCTATATCCTTATTCCATATCACGGTTAGTATTGTTAAGAATACTAATCAACGATATTCTTGTGTCATGAAGGAACAATGGCTCACCAAGGTCAACACAATACTCCTCTCGAAACTCTAGAACAAGCTCTTCAACGAATGATAACCACCGTCGTGGGTACGGCCGTGGCCGATCACTTTTCCAACAACACCAATCGTGGAGCCGGTAATTCAATCGAAGGTTGCTCCTACAAGAACTTCATGAAGTACAATCCTCCCACTTTCGATGGAACCGGGGGACCGGTTACTCTCACCCGATGGTTTGAACAAATGGAGACCGTTTTTAACACAAGCGGTTGTCGAGACCAAGATAAGGTCAAGTTTTCCACCCTCACTTTCACCGGTATTGCTCTCTCATGGTGGAACACGTATGTACAATTAGTGGGAAGCGATGAAGCCCACCCACTCTCTTGGACCGAATTAAGAGAAAGAATGATCACCGAATACTTCCCGCGCGACGAGACTCGAAGGCTCGAACAGGGTCTAAGGAATTTAAAAACGGTCGGAAATGACCTCGAAGCTTATAATCAACGGTTTACCGAACTAGTCTCGATGTGTCCAAATCTCATGACTCCCGAATCCCTAAGAGTCGAACTTTACATGGATGGCCTCCCTAAGAGCATTCAACACAAGGTAATGACATCTCAACCCACTAACCTACAAGAGGCTTTAACAATGGCCCGCCAAGCCTTAGAAACGGTGAATGAAATGGAAGTACCGGCACCAATGGTCGAGAACCACCCGAGTAACAACAAAAGAACATGGGAAGCCTCTCAATCAAGCAACCACAACAATAACAACAACCCCGCCAAGAAGCCTTTTACCTCCAACGACAAGAAAAGCTATGCCGGAAAACTACCTTTTTGTAACGAATGCCACAAGCATCACTTTGAAGGATGTGGCAGGTTTCACCACCGGCGCCAAGGACCCGTCGCTCGAAAGATGCCCAACGCACACAGAACGGGTGCTTGCTTCGAATGTGGCCAACTGGGTCATTTTAGGAATGTGTGCCCAAATAAGAAAATCAACCCCAACGCACGCCGTTGAACCTTCAACATCGACACCTAGGATGCCCGGAACGACGATGGACTAGTAACGGGTACGTTTCTTCACAACAAACCGTATACTTCATACTTATTCGATTTCATTACCGTTAGACGTTTTATAACCAAGTCTCTGACTCATACTCTTTGCACTTCACTTTTTTTTTTTCCCCTAGACACTACTTAGGCAATTTAAGTGACCAACGGAAAATATTGTGTGCCTATAAATTTTATTGGAGGATATACGTTAAGACTTTTGACTTGACACCTATAGAACTAGGGAGCTCGGAACCTATTCGTTAAAAAGAAAATGTTTCCCCATCATCTTGTATAGATTATTGTGAACTGAGTAATTTTCGGTTGGAAACCGATACCCTCTCCCTCGCATCCATGACCTCATGATTTCTTGCATGAATCCCGTGTGTATTCCAAAACGACCTCCGTTCCGGTTATCGTCAATTGGGGGTTAAGGGAGACGATGTCTCCTAAGCCATTTTTTTTTCCCGAACTCGCAACGTTAGTTGTAAATCTCTCTTAGTACCGTTTGATTTATTTAGGACTCCGTCCGTATTCATGAACCTCCTAAACCACGTATGCAACTTATCTAGACAAATCTGTTATCGTATTTATGGATGACATCTTAACTTATTTAAGTAAAGAAGGAAAACGAACAACATCACCATCTTACGCTCGAACTTTTGAGAAAATAGCAACTCTATACCAAATTCTCCGAGTGAGAATTTCTGTTGAACGAAGTCCAATTTTCTAGACCATGATGTTAATGGTCAAGGCATTACAATCAATCTCGAAATCAAGCCGCATGTAATCAGGAAACTCTACCAACTCGGACTTGTATTCGTAAAAATCTTAGATCTCGCCGGTTATTACCGAAGATTCATTTCTGACTTTTCTCGTGTTACACGACTTCTAACCTCGTTAACTCATTGAAGGAAAAATTTAAACCCCTCCGTACCCGAACCTTGAGTGTGATTCTTCACACCAACATTTCTAGTTAAAATCGTATAGCAACAGATGGAACTCGAACATGGAAATATTTCTATTTGAACGCCGAAAGGCATACTCTCTCAAAAAAAAAAAAAAAAAAAAAAAAAAAAAATTTCGTTATTTTACACGAAGAATTCGAATACTAAATTGTGGATCCGATCAAACTTCTCGTCATCACGTACCACACTACATACCTCTGTTATTTCACCGTCACTGTCTGATATTACTGGAATTTAAGATAACACACAATCCAACGATACTTCACTCTCCTTTGACTTAACGCCCTTGTGTTTCTGATAATCGGTCAACTATTATTCAACCCCGAACTATACAACTACGTGTACTATCTCGTTTCTCTTTCAAACTTCAACTTTTAACAACTGGATACACAATATGGCAACCTCGAGATGTAAACTCATCCTATCTAAGTCCTCATTTCACTCCTACCTTCATCGCTCGCACCTCCGTATAAGGAAACCTTTGTAACAATTTGATGGATAGAGAAACTCTTCATATTACATTAGTATTCACCACGAGGGTGAATATTCCTAACGAACATTTTGAGCCCTAACTAACTCGTTCAAACATATCTTAAGGAAATTTTTTTTTTTTTCCAATACGGTGTACCATTGCCAATTACCTCGAATCAATACTCGTATCGCTTCTAGTTTTGCAAGAAACCTTGGGAACCCGCTTAGACATGAGTACCGCGTACCACCCACAAATCGATGAACCGAGCAAACGAACGATTTACGTCTTGGAAAGACATGTCACAAACTCGTATTGTCACCTTTAGTAGTTCTTCTTACAACGACAGCTATCATTCGTATATTAACGCAACACTTCCGAAACCCTATATGACCGCAGATGTCATACCCCTGTTCATTTAACCAAAACATGTGGCAAGCAAATCACCGAATCTGAACTCCATAAAGAAACAACAATTGAGATCATTCAAGTCCGAGAAGGGCTCGAGACAACCCATAGTCACCAAAAGAGTTATACCAAACTTAGATGAAAACCTCACAAAAATCCCTGTGTGTAACAGTGTAATATTGAGAACCCGCACCTTGGAAAGGTGTGATCCGCTTCGGGAATCAGGGAAAGTTAAAACCCGCGACACGTTGACCCTTTTGAAACCTTGGGGCGTATTGGAACTGCTTCCTACCGTTTAGAACCTCCGACTCAATTAAGTTTCCGTTTACCTTACGTTCCATGTAACAAACTTAGATACGTGTCCTGCGGAACAGGAACGTGCTATCCTTCTAGATAAACTTACTATTGATGACAACTCCTCTTCGTAGAAAGGCCGGTTGAAACTGTGGATCGTAAAACCAAACCCAAAAACAACGTAAAACCCTGACTATCCAACTCATGAGAACACTCAAGGACGTACTTTCACTTATTCATTGCATGGACAACGTAAAGTCTCGAGTAAGAGATATCGACTACTACTTCCAACTAAATTTCGGGACGAAATTTCTTTTGAGGTGTGGATAATGTAACATCCCGCATTTTTCCGTTAAATTATTTTAACGCCCGTCTTTTTCTTTTTTAAATAATACCCTTCGTATCTAGATTCGTATCCTTTGTTATGTAACATTTTAAATATTCTCGTTGTTGGAAGATAACGTCTCCCGTACTCTCGTGTAATTTAAAATAATTCGTTTGGTTAATTCACGCACCCGCACCCGAACTAGAGGGACCATTTTTGCCAAGTGATCAAAGGTGTGACTAGGTCAACTAGTCAACACCCTTTCTCATCCATTCATTCATTTCCATTTTCATTTCCATTTTCCTTTAACACTTTCAACTTTTCTTTCAATCTTCATCATCAAGATTCATCATCCATTCATGATCTAGCAAGCTTCGATCAAAACAAAATACATATTTGGAATCCTCTCTTCATCCTCTTCAATTTGATACCAACTTCATCTCTTTTGGGTAACTTTCTAAAATCACTAATTTTATGTGTTCTTGAGATTTTGAGTTATAAAGTTGTTAATTAGTGTCTATGGCTCATTGTGATATCGTGTATGTAATTTGTATGCTTGATTTGTTGTATTTGGTGTAACTAGTTCATTATGAAAATTGCTTGCTAAATCTTTGATTTTGGATGATTAAAAGTTGTTTAATTGTTAAAGTTCATGTATTAAATGTGTTACTAGCATCATTAGCTTCAATTTGATGTGGAGGATGATTGAGAAAACTTCAAAAACATGATTATTGATTTTGAGATGTTTGACTAGGGTTTGATAGTTCTTGACATGAATTTTTGGATGCTTGAATGTCATGGAATGTTAATTGCTAGTGTTTAGTAGTAATGTATGCTCCATTACCTTCAAAACGGCATATCATATGTGTGAATTGGTTTCCCGAAACTCAAATTGCATTTGATGAACTTGAAACTTTGAAATGAACATTTAATGATCACTTGATGAGTTTTCGGCTATTGTAAATGATGTTGTCGTTTGATGATAAGTGCTTAGTTGTGTTCCTTGTCAAAAGAGCTTTCCAACGGTATAAGATACGTCTTCTAGTTGTTTACGGTTTGCGTTTTGTGGTTGTTTGAAGTTTTGACCAAGACTTGAACCTTGAAACTGACCAGGTGCCAGACCACGTGTTAGGTCGCGGCGCGACACCTCTGGCCGCGGCGCGGCAATAGCCGTGTTTGGGTTCTGACCTACTTTGTCAAATTTTGAAAAATGTTTGCTATGCTACGCACCTCCGATTAACATGTAACTTGGCCAACATGCTCATATATGACTTCTAAGCTTAGAAAAATAGTTCGGGACCCGACCCGAACGTGTTGACTTTCGTTGACTTTGACCGACCAAAGTTTGACTTTTTGTCAAACTTAACCAATTAATTATGCAATCTTTCTAACATGATTCTATACTTGTATCTTGCATGAAACTTGACAATTTGACTCACATGCTTCATAATCGAGTCGTAACGAGCCATAGGACTAATTGAACATCTTTGACCGTTTGTGTTTACCGTTATTGATACAACCTATATGTTTAGGTCAAGACTAGCTTTGTCTTTGCACGCGTCTACTTGTTGAAGTACTTTATTAACTCTTGCACTCAAGGTGAGATCATAGTCCCACTTTTACTCTTTTTGAACTTATATTGGGATGAGAAAACATAAACGATTCTTTTGAACTAAGTGAACACAAGAACGGGAAAACAAACATTCTACATACGAGTTTAGAACAAAAATCCTCAATTCGATTATCATTAGTTACACTTGCCGGGTGTAAGCGAGAACTTATGTTATATGGCCATATGGGTTGACAACCCTCATCCTTGACGGTTCGCTACCGTCTACGGATGAAATATATTTTCGAGAATCAGTGTTTGTTCTAGCACTAAGTGATGGGGTATACAATGGAAGGAATGTTAAGCTTTGATAATTGGGTGCTCGTGAAACAAACTTTTGGAATGTATTACTATTATTTCTTTGATGCAAATCTTGTGGTTCACTTGTACTTACTTACTTAAACCTATGATTTCACCAACGTTTTCGTTGACAGATTTCTATGTTTTTCTCAGGTCTTGCACGATATGTGAAACATGCTTCCGCTTACTATTTGATACTTGCATCCGATGTCGAGTATACATGCATTTCATGGAGCGTCCCTTGACTTTACTTTAAACCGTGTCGCCTAGATTTCAATCGTACTTATAACGTTGTAACTTAACTTTTGGTTGAACAATTCTGGTAAACTTTGAAACAATCTTTATTTTGAAATGAAGGCGACATATTTTGGTCAAACGTTATCTTAAAGACTTATAATCAGGTAATGGGACCCACGTAGCCGACGCCGTCACTTGACGATTTGTCGGGGTCGCTACAAGAGGAGGTTGGGGACCCACCAAGCCGCTGGGGGTGGAGGTCTGTGTGAGGTCAACTGAGCCGCATGGGGTTGGGTCAGGTCATGATGTATGTTCAGTATAACATAGAAGGACGTATGCATTGCTTCTTGAGGGTTATGCAGTTGATTCAGTAGGAAGGACTATCGGTAGACTCTAGTCCGATCAGCTAGGGGTCGTATGTCTGTACAACCCGCCGATCATATAACGGCCCGCCAAGTACTCTTAACGGCTCTATTACTTGGTCCCACAGCTTGATCATAACTCTAAATGAATTTAATAAATAACATTGCATTCTTTATTTAAAAATGATTTCCTATAAAGGAAATCCACTTAAATATGTAGTTTAGAAAAAAAACCTAACATATATAAATAACCAAAGTTGACCAAAAACAATTCAACCAAAATACCCACAATGTAACATAACCAAAAGTAGAATGCAAAGTTTAATGTTTAATAAAATCTGCGAACGTGCATGCAGACTCTCTAGCACAGCGAGTCAACTTCGACTTTTCAGTAAAACTAATTTTATTATAACTTCGATAGATACGCTGCCCTTTTACCATCGTTACTGGGGAACCTTTCATATCTCACCACATTAGCAGTAAACTTATCAACAACTTCATTAACCTTCGACTTAAACCTCTCCGAAAAGTCACTATACTTATTCATTGAAACTCCATCTCTTACTCATCCGCATCTTGCAACAAGAATTGCCATACCAATTACTGAAAATCAGCAATCAGTATTTTGAAATCTCGCAGCATTTCTACTTCAATAGTTATATATACATATAACGTCTATCTCCTAAACTTATACACTTCGAATGTGAAGTTTCTGAAAAACATCTCAAACTGTGAATTAGTTCTCGAAATGCTAATGAAGCAGCAGAAACTGTAAACGACTTTAACAGTCAAAAGTTTGATGACAAAGAATAATGCGTTGGTAAAGCCCAGAAAAAGAGAAGAGTTGGTACTGAACAATGGATTGAGCAGACCGTGAAGGAGACCAAGGACAAATACAAGGACCAAAGTCTGTATTTAAAGAATCTTGATGATTCTGTTTCTGACGAAGTCATTAACGAATACCTTGCTCCTGATTCTAAACCTTTGCGGACCTTATTCTTCATCATCATCTTATCTTAAAAATTATAAGATATCTTCGTATCTCTCATTATACATATTCTCCATATTTCTGGAGATATTTTCACAACTATTCTTATCTGAGATCATTTATCTCTCCATAATATCTGCAACATAAAAGAAACTGTGTTGGTTTCTAAATTCTGAAGAAAAAAAAAATTCAAATATGAATGTTTTGAAGTAGTGTTGGGAACTGAAGCATGAGTTAGTATAATATAATGACACTTGATCAACGTGATTATATTACAGTAATTCGTGCTGAGTTTCTAATAGAAAGTGATGATTCACAGAACATACCATCATCATGTGTCATTTACACGACTCTTACATTCTACCAAATCTCCAAACATATTAAGAACATATCTTCTTGATAGTTCTATCTTTCTGAATATTTTGGTAATTTGCCAAATCAAGATCGTACCATTACGATTTCCTTCTTAGAACATTAACTATGTTTATCCAAAACTTCATACCTACTAATTCTGGACCATTATTCGCTTGACTTAAAGCCGGGAAGAGACAACAAAAGTATGAAACTCCGAAATGTAAGGGAGAATATAAAGTCCAATAACAACACATAAATTACAAACCGTGTATATCAATGTTTATCGTAACAAAAGCACACGGGAGAATTAAAAACACTATAACCCCAAGGGCGAAGTAGAAGAAAACAGATTACTCCGGTGGAAGTTGGAAAAGGAGAATGATTGTTGCGATAGTAAGGATAAGGACAAGGATTAGAACTGGATTAAGCATTTTCGCAATCTTTTGAAATTGGAATTGAGTATAGAAGTGGTAAAAACTAATGGAATGTAAAAGGTAAATATATAAGGGAAATATCAGACGTAGTAATCGGGACAGATCATCGCGTTTATTAAAGAGATCCTAATTTCCTTAAATCTCGAAGAAACAGATCTTATAGATTTCTAAGATTTTTTTTTTTGAATCCCTTGAATTCCGGAATTCAACCATGACTACCTCAAAAATTATGACGAAACTTATTTTCCTCATTCCACTATTTTGTGATAGCTACACTCATATGCTTCGAGTAATCGAATCATTTTATCCATATTACTCTATGGTAATAAAATCCTATCTATCAACACATATCCGTCATGAAAATATTTTTATGGTTAGCCATGACGACCTTGATCAAATTTCGGGACGAAATTTCTTTAACGGGTAGGTACTGTGACGACCCAGAAATTTCCGACCAAATTTAAACCTAACCTTTATATGTTTTCGACACGATAAGCAGAATTTGTAATGTTGAATCTCAAAAAGTTTGGAACTACATTCATGTAATCAATTACCCTTTGACCGTGTTCGACGATTCACGAACAATTATGTGTATATAGATATGTATATATAATATATAAAATTAACTGAAAACATTAACAAAGTATTAGATATATGATACTTTACATGAACGTATTTGTTTCGATATATTTATCGACAGAATTAAGAGATAATATCAAATGATTGAATTATCAGATACATTATGATATGATTACGGGCCAATGTTATGAGGTCCACTGTGATTTAAGAAATCTATTCTTTTTGACAATATTCGGAAAATGGTAAAGTGATCTGTAAGTAAGAACGTGGAGTGTAAATAACTTAGATGTTGGATATCGACAAGTTAAGTAACTCGACATTTTTCATTAAGATGATTTCATACGTTTATTAAACCTTTGGACTTTATCTCTTGCTTCACCAACAGACTGTAATTTAAAAACTTGAAACCTATTATGAATATATATAATTCTACTTTTCTAAAATGTTTTATGATATAACAATTTAAATTAATATTAAATATATTTATACGCGTATTATACGTACATAGTTTTATACTTTTACTATACTTTAACTTTACCTTTACTTTACTTTTACTTTACTTTTACTTTACTTTAACTTTAATAATTCACTTTAATAATTCACTTTAATAATTCACTTTAATAATTCATACTTTAATAATTCACTTTAATAATTCATACTTTATTAATTCACTTTAATAATTCATACTTTAATAATTCACTTTAATAATTCATACTTTAATAATTCACTTTAATAATTCATACTTTAATAATTCACTTTAATAATTTAAAAATCTATTATAAATAGAATTCAATAGATTTCATTATTTCATAGAAACTTGAAAATATATTTCTCTAAATTCTCTCAATCGAATTACATATATATATTTACTTAGTATTATTTCAAGATATTATTAGTATACATAAAATACTACAACGGAGTTATATTCAGACGATTTCAAAATAAGTTTTCAAACGGGATAGAGCTAAGGAAATTATGGATTATAGCTATGGAGGTTATGGGTATTGTTCGAGGGTATTGCTCGTGAGGTCAACCTAACGTTTATCATTTTCGTTGCGTCTACGTACTTTCCTGCAATATTGAATCACAATATTGATACGTGAGCATTCATATCTTATCTTTTATATATTAATAGTGTATCCCTGACTAGTGCTCGAGTATATATGATTATGCATGTTTGTATGCTTAGTTTCGTCGTTAAATAGTTTATGATAAATCACGAATTTGATACATATGCTACTGAGATAAGGTATATGATATGCATGTCGTTGAAAAGCTAAAGAAAAATTAATAACTTTTCATTTAGAAATCGTGTGGATTCGATGAACGGATTAAAAGATATGGTCAACTGAATTATTATTAATTTTAATATTATTATTAAAACGATTATTATAATTGTTATCAGTTGATGTTATTACTAAAATTATCTTTATTACTAAATATTAATATTTTTATTGAAACTATCATTTTATTATTTTTATCATTATTATTATTATCAATACTATTTTATCAAATAAATATGCATACAAAGATATTTTTACCACACGTAATATAATTACATTAATAATACATACCACTATATTTTTATGATATTAAGTTAATTTTATAAATTTTATTACTTGAGATATATAAAAGTATATTTTTATCATATATGAATTTAAATATAAATTTTTATTTATTAATAAATGACTTGTATTATTTAGTATAATAAGATCTGATAAATATATTTAAATATATAAAACGACTATATATAAGTTATATAATAAACATGTATAGATTTTGGAAGTCATTTTGGGTCAAGTTGACTTTTGTTGACTTTTGCATGTCGGTCTCGAGCATTAGGATTGTGATACACTACGACTTGACCTAAATTGTAAGACAGATATTGAACAACATATAAATATATATACTTAATATAGGTTCGTGAATTCGAGACAAACCCTGCACTTGTTCAGTGCCGTCATATACATAATTGCTACGAAATACAGTATTGTGAGCTTCATTACTCCCTTTTTATATATATTTTTGGGCTGAGAATACATGCACTATTTTATAACTATTTTACGAAATGGACACAAGTACTAAAAACATATTCTACGTTGAGTTGTACCACTTTGCATATTTTTCCCTAATAGCTTGGTAACTACCATTTACATGCGGTATTGTAAACGCGAATCCTGTTGATAGATCTATCGGGCCTGACAACCCCAACCGGACTGGACGACCAGTATTCAACGGTTGCACAGTACTTCGTTTCAGTGACTACACTTGGTACAGTGTAGTGAGATTTCATAATAAAGGGAATATGCGACGTTGATTAAATGTTAAGTATGGTTACCAAGTGCTCAACCACTTAGAATATTTTTATTAAAACGTTTATGTATATGAAATCTTGTGGTCTATTACTATTACAGAAATGGTTGATTATGATAAACTAATGAACTCACCAACCTTTTGGTTGACACTTTAAAGCATGTTTATTCTCAGGTATTAAAGAAATCTTTCGCTGTGCATTAGCTCATTTTAAGGATATTACTTGGAGTCGTTCATGACATACTTTGAAAGACGTTGCATTCGAGTCGTTGAGTTCATCAAGATTAATATTAAGTCAATTATAGTTGGATGTAATATGAAATGGTATGCATGCCGTCAATTTTAGATGTAAAGAAAGTTTGTCTTTTAAAAATGAATGCAATGTTTGTAAAACGTATCATATAGAGGTCAAATACCTCGCGATGTAATCAACTATTGTGAATCGTTTATAATGTATATGAACGGATCCTTTCATGTTCGGCTGAATCATGGTAGGGTGGGCCCATTTGTGGCTCAATTTTGTTAAATGTCTAATAGCTTGTGGCCCGAACACCCGAACGAAGCCCGAAACGCGAAAACGCCGTTACGCGATTAAATCTTCGGAGGAATCACGCACACGCGAAAAATAAAATATAAAAATTCTTTATATACTCATATGATATAAAAATATCATAATTAAAATAATTTGGATTTAAAAATCTCAAAAGTCTAATCGTTGGTTTGAAAACCAAAATGATTCGCCGGATAGAAATCTACGACATGTAGAAACGTACAATTTTAAATACGAATACATATATTCGTATAACACATAATAAGGAATATATTATTACCAAAATAATAATATAAGTCATAGAAATGATGTGGCGTGGATATCAATTGACATACATTAACTACAAACGGTAAAAGATAACGGAAAAAATAGGGTCGTGACAGTACCTTCCCGTTACGGAAATTTCGTCCCGAAATTTAAGCAGGTGCAGGGGTTGACTCGCCATTTAAGAACAAATATGGGTACTTCTGCCTCATCTGATCTTCACGTTCCCAATGAACTCGGGCCCGCGTCTAGCATTCCATCTAACTCGGATGATAGGAATCTTATTCTTCTTGAGCTTCTTAACTTATCGATCCATAATTTCGACAGGTTCCTCAACAAAATGGAATTGTTTATCAACATGAAGTTCTTCAAGAGGAAAGGTTTCATCGGCCTCAGCCAAACACTTCTTTAAATTAGATACATGAAAAATGTCATTAACAGCGCTAAGTTCTTGTGGCAATTTCAAACGATAAGCCACGGGTCCGATTCTTTCAGTATTCTCAAACGATCCAACAAATCGAGGATTTAACTTTCCTCTCTTACCAAAACGTACCACACCTTTTCACGGTAATACCTTCAACATGACACAGTCACCAACTTGAATTTCTAAAGATTTCCTTCAAACATCGGCATAACTCTTTTGCCAACTCCTGGCGGTTCTTAATGTTTCTTTAATCTGCACAATCTTCTCGGCAGTCTCATGAATAATTTCTGGGCCTGTTGTAGTGACCCAAACTTTTCCATGTTTATATATATTAATTGAGATTGATATTTACATGAATAAATTTTTCCAACGTGTTAAGCAATCAAACTTGTTAAGACTTGATTAATTGAAATAGGTTTCATATAGACAATTGATCACCCAAGTTGACCGGCTATTCACAAACGTTACAAAATTGTAAAAACTACATGTTGTGGTATATATAGACATATATATATGGTTGACATAATAATATGATGAGTAAGTATCTCACTAAATATATTAACAATGTGTGATATACATAAGAAATGAGATTACTAAGTTAAGAAACTCGAAATGATATATATAACGATTATCGTTATGATAACGTCTACTAAATACATATGTATCATATTAAGATATTGATACACTATATTTAACATGATAAAATGATATTTAAATATATCATTAAGTGTGTTAATAATGTACTACATATGTAAAAACAAGACTACTAACTCAAGAATTACGAAACGAGACTTATATGTAACGATTATCGTTGTAACGATATTTTAATGTATATATCATATTAAGAGATATTCATACATCATAATATCATGATAATATAATAATTTAACATCTCATTTGATATAATAAACATTGGGTTAACAACATTAATTGAGATCGTTAACTTAAAGGTTTGAAAACAACACTTACATGTAACGACTAACGAAGACTTAACAACTCCATTAGAATGTATATACATGTTGTGTTTTGATATGTATTCTTACACTTTTGAAAGACTTCAAGACACATATCAAAGTACTTCTACTTAACAAAAATGCTTACAATTACATACTCGTTCAGTTTCATCAACAATTCTACTCGTATGCACCCGTATTCGTACTCGTACAATACACAGCTTTTAGATGTATGTACTATTGGTATATACACTCCAATGATCAGCTCTTAGCAGCCCATGTGAGTCACCTAACACATGTGGAAACCATCATTTGGCAACTAGCATGAAATATCTCATAAAATTACAAAAATATTAGTAATCATTCATGACTTATTTACATGAAAACAAAATTTCATATCCTTTATATCTAATCCATATACCAACGACCAAAAATACCTACAAACACTTTCATTCTTCAATATTCTTCATCTATTGATCTCTCTCAAGTTCCATCTTCAAGTTCTAAGTGTTCTTCATAAATTCCATAAGTATAGTTTCATAAAAATCAAGAATACTACCAAGTTTGCAAGTTTACTTCCAAGCTTTCTAATCCATTCCAAGTAATCATCTAAGATCAAGGAAACTTTGTTATTTATAGTAGGTTATCTTTCTAATTCAAGGTAATATTCATATTCAAACTTTGATTCAATTTCTACAACTATAACAATCTTATTTCGAGTGAAAATCTTACTTGAACTGTTTTCGTGTCATGATTCTGCTTCAAGAACTTTCAAGCCATTCAAGGATCCTTTGAAGATAGATCCATTTTTCTCATTTCCAGTAGTTTTATCCAGAAAACTTGAGGTAGTAATGATGTTCATAACATCATTCGATTCATACATATAAAGCTATCATATTCGAAGTTTTAAACTTGTAATCATTAGAACATAGTTTAGTTAATTCTAAACTTGTTCGCAAACAAAAGTTAATCCTTCTAACTTGACTTTTAAAATCAACTAAACACATGTTCTATATCTATATGATATGCTAACTTAATGATTTAAAACCTGGAAACACGATGAACACCATAAAATTGGATATACGCCGTCGTAGTGAAACCGGGGGCTGTTTTGGTTTGGATAATTAAAAACTATGATAAACTTTGACTTAAAAGTTGTTCTTCTGGGAAAATGATTTTTCATATAAACATGAAACTATATCCAAAAATCTTGGTTAAACTCAAAGTGAAAGTATATTTTTCAAAATGGTCATCAAGATGTCGTTCTTTCGACGGAAATGACTACCTCTTTAGTAATTGACATGTAACTTAAATTTCCGACTATAAACCTATACTTTTTCTGTTTGGATTCTTAAATTAGAGTTCAATATGAAACCATAGCAATTTGATTCATTCAAAACGGATTTAAAATGAAGAAGTTATGGGTAAAACAAGATTGGATATTTTTGATCTTTTTAGCTACGGGAAATGTTTAACAAATCTATACAAATTATATCCTAGCTAACTTATATTGTATTATACATGTATTCTAATATATTATGTAATCTTGGGATACCATAGACACGTATGCAAATGTTTTGACATATCATATCGACCCATGTATATATATTATTTGGAACAACCATAGACACTCTATATGCAGTAATGTTGGAGTTAGCTATACAGGGTTGAGGTTGATTCCAAAAATATATATACTTTGAGTTGTGATCTAGCCTGAGACATGTATACACTGGGTCATGGATTGATTCAAGATAATATATATCGATTTATTTCTGTACATCTAACTGTGGACAACTAGTTGTAGGTTACTAACTAGGACAGCTGACTTAATACACTCAAATCTTTAAAACATAATAAAAATGGTTGTAATTATATTTTGATCATACTTTGATATATATGTACATATTTGTATAGGTTCGTGAATCGATCCGTGGCCAAGTATTATTTCCGAGGAAGGAAATATCTGTGAAAGTGAGTTATAGTCCCACTTTTAAAATCTAATATTTTTGGGATGAGAATACATGCAGGTTTTATAAATGATTTACAAAATAGACACAAGTACGTGAAACTACATTCTATGGTTGAATTATTGAAATTGAATATGCCCCTTTTTATTAAGTCTGGGAATCTAAGAATTAGAGAACAGACACCCTAATTGACGCGAATCCTAAAGATAGATCTATTGGGCCTAACAAACCCCATCCAAAGTACCGGATGCTTTAGTACTTCGAAATTTATATCATATCCGAAGGGTGTCCCGGAATGATGGGGATATTCTTATATATGCATCTTGTTAATGTCGATTACCAGGTGTTCACCATATGAATGATTTTTATCTCTATGTATGGGATGTGTATTGAAATATGAAATCTTGTGGTCTATTGTTACGATTTGATATATATAGGTTAAACCTATAACTCACCAACATTTTTGTTGACGTTTAAAGCATGTTTATTCTCAGGTGAATACTAAGAGCTTCCGCTGTTGCATACTAAAATAAGGACAAGATTTAGAGTCCATGTTTGTATGATATTGTGTAAAAACTGCATTCAAGAAACATATGTCGATGTAATATATTTCTATTGTAAACCATTATGTAATGGTCGTGTGTAAACAGTATATTTTAGATTATCATTATTTGATAATCTACGTAATGTTTTTAAAAGCTTTATTGATAAAATAAAGGTTATGGTTGTTTTAAAAATGAATGCAGTCTTTAAAAAACGTCTCATATAGAGGTCAAAATCTCGCAACGAAATCAATTAATATGGAACGTTTATAATCAATATGAACGGGACATTTCAGTTGGTATCTGAGCGTTGGTCTTAGAGAACTATAAAATTTGCATTAGTATGTCTTATCGTGTTTCTTAGGATGCATTAGTGAGTCTGGACTTCGACCGTGTTTTCTTTAAAAATGATTGCTTAACATTTTTGTTGGAAACTATATATTATTAACATGTAAATATTATGTGATATATTAATCTCTTAACATGTTTGATATTGTGTGATAGATGTCTACCTCTAGCACAAATCCCATTGACTCACCTAATAATAACGAAGAGTCGAATATATATTGGCAAGATTCACAAGTTTCTGAAGAACCGGAAGAAGAGGAAACGGAACCGGAAGAAGAGGAACCGGAAGAAGAGGAACCAGAAGAAGAGGAACCGGAAGAAGAAGAGGTTCCGGAGGGGGGAATAGTAGGAACCACAGAAAACCGGTCAAATAAAAGAAAATCCTCAACCAATGGACCAAAGTTAATAATGGTCAATGGTGTTTCCGCTAAGGAAGCAAAATATTGGGAAAATTACCAATTTTCTGATGAATCGGATCCTGATGAGGATTCCGATGATGTTATAGAAATTATCCCGACCCAATTTAATGAGGCAAAAGAAAATAATAAGGGAAAAGGCATCAAAATAGAGAAATCTGATTCCGACCCTGATTAACTTTATATGTACCGTCAACACCCGTATTTTTTCAATATCGTGACAATAACCCGGGAACCTCTAAACCACCAGGTTTTTCTAAACCAATGTGGAAAACGACGACTCGTATTAGAGGAACATCATATATCCCTAGAAGATTAGGAAAAAGAACCAAGTTCAAAGAAGAAGAAACCAGTGATTCAGATTAGAGGGGTGTGAGCATGTTGTGTAATAAATGTATTGTAGTGTGCTTGTACTTTTATGTTCTATGTAAAAATTGCTTGTATTGTTTGTTATTACGAATATAATCCTTGTCTATTTTACAGTATAAAAACAAAATGGACGTTAAGGGTAGACAATCGAATATTTTAGAAGACCTACCAGAGGATATGATTGAGGAAATCTTGTCTAGAGTCGGTCAGAATTCATCAGCACATTTAGTTATGGCAAAATTAACTTGTCAAACATTTAAAAGACTTTCCAGAAATGCCTTAGTTTATAAAAGGCTTTCCTTTGATAGGTGGGGTATATCACATTGGGGAGACTTTAAGTTACGCCGTGTTTTCTTTAAAGCGTTAAATGCGGGGAACCCAAATGCAATTTTACGCTACGGGTTAAGAACCTATTTTGACTCAACATATCCCAACATAAGATTTCGAGAATTAGAAAGAGCTTCTAACATGCAACATAAAGAAGCATGTTATGCTTACGGGTTAGTGATGTTCGCTTCTTACCAAAGTGAGAAAAAGAACATCGGATTGCAGCTTTTCAATAAAACTTTTCCACAAGTGACGGATTCAGTAGTTGGGGTGAGAAACAAGGTTTTTAGATTATTACGGGGCTGTTGGACATTACGAAACCCTCGTCCTTTTGACGACATTACAACATGCTGCCTAGCTAATGGTCATAACGGTTATTTTCCACAAGACCAAGGATGGGAAGTCGTCTTAGTAAAACCAGAATGCATGACTTGTTTCTGGACTTATGAATTACGTGTCTTTATTTCCTTTGCTGAACAACTTGCGTATTAACTAGATTTATCTTCAAAACTGTCCTGTATCATAGTGTACTATATTTCATGTTATATGTAATATAGCGAAGTTGTAAGTTTGAAGAATATTTGTATGTGATATATTATTATAATCAGTTTTTCATATGGAATTGTAGTAGTTGAATTGTATATTAGCTACTAAGTATGAACTTAACGGGTAGGTAGTAACCGAATTTAAACTTATAAAACGCTAATTTGAAGAAAAAGCTTTTATAAATGAGTTCATATTATGCTACGAGATACTATTGACTACTCTTAATATTCTGTATGATTAAATTGTTTCATTTGACTATTTTGAAGGAAATGACAACGATTACTCGACACACCTTGAATATGAGCGAAGAGGAATTTCGTGCCTTTCTTGCTTCAAACATAGCCGCAGTACAGGCTGCGCTACATACCAACAATAACTCTGAATCTAGCAATACAGCTAACGGCACAAGAAATCGTGTAGGATGCTCCTACAAGGAATTCACTGCCTGCAAACCTTCAGAATTTGATGGGACCGAAGGACCAATCGGATTGAAACGGTGGACCGAGAAAGTTGAATCGGTGTTTGCCATAAGTAAGTGCGCTGAAGGAGACAAAGTGAAGTACGCTACGCATACCTTCATAGGTATTGCGTTAACATGGTGGAATACCTATCTAGAGCAAGTGGAACAAGATGCTGCTTACGCGCTACCGTGGTCAGCATTCAAGCACTTGATGAACGAGAAGTATCGTCCAAGAACCGAGGTCAATAAGCTCAAGTCAGAACTTAGAGGGTTACGAATACATGGATTCGATATTACTTTGTACGAAAGACGATTCACAGAATTGTTCCTATTTTGTCCGAGAGCGTTCGAAGATGAGGAAGAGAAGATCGACGCGTTTGTGAAAGGGTTACCGGAGAGAATCTAAGAAGATATAAGTTCACACGAGCCTGCCTCCATATAAAAGGCATGTAGAATGGCTCACAAACTAGTGAACCAGATTGAGGGAAGAATTAAAGAAAAGGTGGCCGAAGAGGCCAACGTGAAGTTAGTCAAAAGAAAGTGGGAGGAAAACGGTGATAAGAGTCACCAAAACAACAACAACTATCCCAACAATCGCAACATTAATCGCAACTACAACAAACGACACAACAACAATAACAACTACAACAATCATCCCAACAACAATAACAACCGCAACAACAACAACAACAATCAGAAGCAGCTATGCCAAAGGTGTGAAAAGTATCACTCGGGGTTCTGCACCAAATTTTGCAACAAGTGTAAAAGAAATGGTCATAGCGCGGCGAAGTGTGAGGTCTATGGACCAGGGGTTAACAGAACGAAAGGAACAAATGGTGTCGGAACGAGTAATGGCGGAGCAAGTAGTGTCGGAGAAAGTTATGCCAATGTAGTTTGTTATAAATGTGGAAAACTGGGCCACATTATTAGAAATTGCCCGAAACAGGAGAACACGAATGGACAAGGCCGCGGAAGAGATTTCAATATTAATGCGGCAGAGGCACATGAAGACCCGGAGCTTGTTACGGGTACGTTTCTTATTGACAATAAATCTGCTTACGTTTTATTTGATTCGGGTGCGGATAGAAGCTATATGAGTAGAGATTTTTGTGCTAAATTAAGTTGTCCATTGACTCCGTTAGATAGTAAATTTTTACTCGAATTAGCAAACGGTAAATTAATTGCAGCAGATAATATATGCCGGAATCGAGAAATTAAACTGGTTAGCGAAACATTTAAGATTGATTTGATACCAGTAGAGTTAGGGAGTATTGATGTGATAATCGGCATGGACTGGTTGAAAGAGGTGAAAGCAGAGATCGTATGTTACAAAAATGCAATTCGCATTGTACGAGAAGAAGGAAAACCCTTAATGGTGTACGGAGAAAAGAGCATCGCGAAGCTAAATCTTATTAGTAATTTGAAGGCGCAAAAGCTAATAAGAAAAGGTTGCTATGCTGTTCTAGCACACGTCGAGAAAGTACAAATTGAAGAAAAGAGCATCAATGATGTTCCCGTCGCAAAAGAATTTCCCGATGTATTTTCGAAAGAATTACCGGAACTACCTCCACATCGATCTGTTGAATTTCAAATAGATCTTGTACCAGGAGCTGCACCAATAGCTCGTGCTCCTTACAGACTCGCACCCAGCGAGATGAAAGAACTGCAAATCCAACTGCTAGAACTATTAGAACGTGGTTTCATTCGACCAAGCACATCACCATGGGGAGCTCCTGTTTTGTTTGTCAAGAAGAAGGATGGTACATTTAGGTTGTGTATTGACTACATAGAGTTGAATAAACTTACCATCAAAAACCGTTATCCACTGCCGAGAATTGATGACTTATTTGATCAACTACAAGGCTCGTCTGTTTATTCGAAAATCGATTTACGTTCTGGATATCATCAAATGCGAGTAAAGGAGGATGATATTCCAAAAACTGCTTTTAGGACGCGTTATGGTCATTACGAGTTTATGGTTATGCCGTTTGGATTGACTAACGCACCAGCTGTGTTCATGGACCTTATGAACCGAGTGTGTGGGCCATATCTTGACAAGTTTGTCATTGTTTTCATCGATAACATACTTATTTACTCAAAGAATGATCAAGAGCACGAAGAACATTTGAGAAAAGTGCTAAAAGTATTGAGGAAAGAAAAACTGTACGCTAAGTTTTCAAAGTGTGCATTTTGGATGGAAGAAGTTCAATTCCTCGGTCACATAGTGAACAAAGAAGGTATTCAGGTGGATCCAGCAAAGATTGAAACCGTTGAAAAGTGGAAAACCCCGAAAACTCCGAAACACATACGCCAATTTTTAGGACTGGATGGTTACTACAGAAGATTCATCCAAGATTTTTCCAAAATAGCAAAACCCTTGACTGCATTAACACATAAAGGGAAAAAATTTGAATGGAAGGATGAACAAGAAAAAGCGTTTTAATTGTTGAAGAAAAAGTTAAGTACAGCACCTATATTGTCATTGCCTGAAGGGAATGATGATTTTGTGATATATTGTGACGCCTCAAAGCAAGGCCTCGGTTGTGTATTAATGTAACGAACGAAGGTAATAGCTTATGCGTCTAGACAATTGAAGATTCACGAGCAAAATTATACGACACACGATTTGGAATTAGGCGTTGTTATTTTTGCATTAAAGACTTGGAGGCACTATTTATATGGGGTCAAAAGTATTATATATACCAACCACAAAAGTCTTCAACATATATTTAATCAGAAACAACTGAACATGAGGCAGCGCAGGTGGATTGAATTGTTGAATGATTACGACTTTGAGATTTGTTACCACTCGGGGAAGGCGAATGTGGTAGCCGACGCTTTGAGTAGAAAGGACGGAGAACCCATTCGAGTAAAAGCTATGAATATAATGATTCACAATAACCTTACTACTCAAATAAAGGAGGCGCAACAAGGAGTTTTAAATGAGGGAAATTTAAAGGATGAAATACCCAAAGGATCGGAGAAGCATCTTAATATTCGGGAAGACGGAACCCGGTATAGGGCTGAAAGAATTCGGGTACCAAAATTTGGAGATATGAGAGAAATGGTACTTAGAGAAGCTCATAAAACCAGATACTCAATACATCCTGGAACGGGGAAGATGTACAAAGATCTCAAGAAAAATTTTTGGTGGCCAGGTATGAAAGCCGATGTTGCTAAATACGTAGGGGAATGTTTGACGTGTTCTAAGGTCAAAGCTGAACATCAGAAACCATCAGGTCTACTATAACAACCTGAAATCCCGAAATGGAAATGGGAAAACATTACCATGGATTTCATTACTAAATTGCCAAGGACTGCAAGTGGTTACCATCGTCTCACCAAGTCAGCACACTTCCTGCCAATGAGAGAAGATGACAAAATGGAGAAGTTGGCGCGATTGTATTTGAAGGAGGTTGTCTCCAGACATGGAATACCCGTCTCTATTATCTCTGATAGGGATGGTAGATTTGTTTCAAGGTTCTGGCAGACATTGCAACAAGCATTGGGGACTCGTCTAGACATGAGTACTGCCTATCATCCACAAACTGATGGGCAGAGTGAAAGGACGATACAAACGCTTGAAGACATGCTACGAGCATGTGTTATTGATTTCGGAAACAGTTGGGATCGACACCTACCGTTAGCAGAATTTTCCTACAACAACAGTTAACATTCTAGTATTGAGATGGCGCCGTTTGAGGCACTTTATGGTAGAAAGTGCAGGTCTCCAATTTGTTGGAATGGAGTGGGGGATAGACAGATTACGGGTCTAGAGATAATACAAGAAACTACTGAGAAAATCATCCAAATTCAACAACGATTGAAAACCGCCCAGAGTCGACAAAAGAGCTACGCGGACAGTAAAAGAAAAAATATAGAGTTTAAAATTGGAGAAATGGTCATGCTTAAGGTTTCACCTTGGAAAGGCGTTGTTTGATTTGGTAAACGGGGGAAACTAAATCCAAGGTACATTGGACCATTCAAGATTATAGATCGTGTCGGACCAGTAGCTTACCAACTGGAGCTACCTCAACAACTCGCGGCTGTACATAACACTTTACACGTCTCGAATTTGAAGAAATGTTTTGCTAAAGAAGATCTCACTATTCCATTGGACGAAATCCAAATCAATGAAAAACTTCAGTTCATTGAAGAACCCGTCGAAATAATGGATCGTGAGGTTAAGAGACTTAAGCAAAACAAGATACCGATTGTTAAGGTTCGATGGAATGCTCGTAGAGGACCCGAGTTCACCTGGGAGCGTGAAGATCATATGAAGAAGAAATACCCGCATCTATTTCCAGAAGATTCGTCAACACCTTCAACAGCTTAAAATTTCGGGACGAAATTTATTTAACGGGTAGGTACTGTAGTGACCCGAACTTTTATATGTTTATATATATTAATTGAGATTGATGTTTACATGACTAAATGTTTCCAACGTGTTAAGCAATCAAACTTGTTAAGACTTGATTAATTGAAATAGGTTTCATATAGACAATTGATCACCCAAGTTGACCGGCGATTCACGAACGTTACAAAATTGTAAAAACTACATGTTGTGGTATATATAGACATATATATATGGTTGACATAAGATTATGATGAGTAAGTATCTCACTAAATATATTAACAATGTGTGATATACATAAGAAATGAGATTACTAAGTTAAGAAACTCGAAATGATATATATATAACGATTATCGTTATGATAACGTCTACTAAATACATATGTATCATATTAAGATATTGATACACTATATTTAACATGACAAAATGATATTTAAATATATCATTAAGTGTGTTAACAATGAACTACATATGTAAAAACAAGACTACTAACTCAAGAATTACGAAACGAGACTTATATGTAACGATTATCGTTGTAACGATATTTTAATGTATATATCATATTAAGAGATATTCATACATCATAATATCATGATAATATAATAATTTAACATCTCATTTGATATAATAAACATTGGGTTAACAACATTAATTGAGATCGTTAACTTAAAGGTTTCAAAACAACACTTACATGTAACGACTAACGAAGACTTAACGACTCCATTAGAATGTATATACAAGTTTTGTTTTGATATGTATTCTTACACTTTTGAAAGACTTCAAGACACATATCAAAGTACTTCTACTTAACAAAAATGTTTACAATTACATCCTCGTTCAGTTTCATCAACAATTTTACTCGTATGCACCCGTATTCGTACTCGTACAATACACAGCTTTTAGATGTATGTACTATTGATATATACACTCCAATGATCAGCTCTTAGCAGCCCATGTGAGTCACCTAACACATGTGGGAACTATCATTTGGCAACTAGCATGAAATATCTCATAAAATTACAAAAATATTAGTAATCATTCATGACTTATTTACATGAAAATAAAATTTCATATCCTTTATATCTAATCCATATACCAACGACCAAAAACACCTACAAACACTTTAATTCTTCAATTTTCTTCATCTAATTGATCTCTCTCAAGTTCCATCTTCAAGTTCTAAGTGTTCTTCATAAATTCCATAAGTATAGTTTCATAAAAATCAAGAATACTACCAAGTTTGCAAGTTTACTTCCAAGCTTTATAATCCATTCCAAGTAATCATCTAAGATCAAGGAACCTTTGTTATTTATAGTAGGTTATCTTTCTAATTCAAGGTAATATTCATATTCAAACTTTGATTCAATTTCTACAACTATAACAATCTTATTTCGAGTGAAAATCTTACTTGAACTGTTTTCGTGTCATGATTCTGCTTCAAGAACTTTCAAGCCATCCAAGGATCCTTTGAAGCTAGATCCATTTTTCTCATTTCTAGTAGTTTTATCCAGAAAACTTGAGGTAGTAATAATGTTCATAACATCATTCGATTCATACATATAAAGCTATCTTATTCGAAGGTTTAAATTTGTAATCACTAGAACATAGTTTAGTTAATTCTAAACTTGTTCGCAAACAAAAGTTAATCCTTCTAACTTGACTTTTAAAATCAACTAAACACATTTTATATATCTATATGATATGCTAACTTAATGATTTAAAACCTGTAAACACGATGAACACCATAAAATTGGATATACGCCGTCGTAGTGAAACCGGGGGTTGTTTTGGTTTGGATAATTAAAAACTATGATAAACTTTGACTTAAAAGTTGTTCTTCTGGGAAAATGATTTTTCATATGAACATGAAACTATATCCAAAAATCTTGGTTAAACTCAAAGTGAAAGTATATTTTTCAAAATGGTCATCAAGATGTCGTTCTTTCGACGGAAATGACTACCTCTTTAGTAATTGATATGTAACTTAAATTTCCGAATATAAACCTATACTTTTTCTATTTGGATTCTTAAATTAGAGTTCAATATGAAACTATAGCAATTTGATTCACTCAAAACAGATTTAAAATAAAGAAGTTATGGGTAAAACAAGATTGGATATTTTTGATCTTTTTAGCTACGGGAAATGTTTAACAAATCTATACAAATCATATCCTAGCTAACTTATATTGTATTATACATGTATTCTAATATATTATGTAATCTTGGGATACCATAGACATGTATGCAAATATTTTGACATATCATATCGACCCATGTATATATATTATTTGGAACAACCATAGACACTCTATATGCTGTAATGTTGGAGTTAGCTATACAGGGTTGAGGTTGATTCCAAAAATATATATACTTTGAGTTGTGATCTAGCCTGAGACGTGTATACACTGGGTCGTGGATTGATTCAAGATAATATATATATCGATTTATTTCTGTACATCTAACTGTGGACAACTAGTTGTAGGTTACTAACGAGGACAACTGACTTAATACACTCAAATCTTTAAAACATAATAAAAATGGTTGTAATTATATTTTGATCATACTTTGATATATATGTACATATTTGTATAGGTTCGTGAATCGATCCGTGGCCAAGTCTTATTTCCGAGGAAGGAAATATCTGTGAAAGTGAGTTATAGTCCCACTTTTAAAATCTAATATTTTTGGGATGAGAATACATGCAGGTTTTATAAATGATTTACAAAATAGACACAAGTACGTGAAACTACATTCTATGGTTGAATTATCGAAATCGAATATGCCCCTTTTTATTAAGTCTGGTAATCTAAGAATTAGGGAACAGACACCCTAATTGACGCGAATCCTAAAGATAGATCTATTGGGCCTAACAAACCCCATCCAAAGTACCAGATGCTTTAGTACTTCGAAATTTATATCATATCCGAAGGGTGTCCCGGAATGATGGGGATATTCTTATATATGCATCTTGTTAATGTCGATTACCAGGTGTTCACCATATGAATGATTTTTATCTCTATGTATGGGATGTGTATTGAAATATGAAATCTTGTGGTCTATTGTTACGATTTGATATATATAGGTTAAACCTATAACTCACCAACATTTTTGTTGACGTTTAAAGCATGTTTATTCTCAGGTGAATACTAAGAGCTTCCGCTCTTGCATACTAAAATAAGAACAAGATTTGGAGTCCATGTTTGTATGATATTGTGTAAAAACTGCATTCAAGAAACATATGTCGATGTAATATATTTCTATTGTAAACCATTATGTAATGGTCGTGTGTAAACAGTATATTTTAGATTATCATTATTTGATAATCTACGTAATGTTTTTAAAACCTTTATTGATAAAATAAAGGTTATGGTTGTTTTAAAAATGAATGCAGTCTTTGAAAAACGTCTCATATAGAGGTCAAAACCTCGCAACGAAATCAATTAATATGGAACGTTTATAATCAATATGAACGGGACATTTCACCTGTGAGTTGAGCATCCCCAACCTCATTTCAATAGATAGGAGACCTACACTTTCTACCATACAGTGCCTCAAACAGTGCGGCTTTAATACTTGCATGATAGCTGTTATTATAAGAAAATTCAGCCAACGACAAATATCTATCCCAACCATTACCGAAATCAATAACGCACGCTCGCAACATGTCTTCCAATGTTTGAATGGTCCTTTTACCCTGACCATCCGTCTATGGATGATAAGCGGTGCTCATATCCAACTTGGTTCCCAAAGCTTCCTATAGAGATTGCCAAAACCTCGATGTAAATCGACTGTCTCGGTTCGAAATAATGGATACAGGAACACCATGTCTTGAAACAATTTCCTTCAAATATAAACGGGTAAGTTTCTCCATCGAATCAGTTTCTTTAATCGCCAAGACATGAGCTGACTTTGTGAGTCGGTCAACAATAACCCAAATGGTATCATAACCATCCACAACTCTTGGTAACTTCGTAATAAAATCCAAGGCAATACCTTCCCACTTCCACTCGGGAATCTCAGGTTGCACTAAAAGTCCGGACAGTTTCTGATGTTCAGCTTTAACTTTAGCACAAGTCAAACACTTAGCCACATAAGTAGCCACATCAGCTTTCAAGTTAGGCCACCAATATAACTCCTTAAGATCATGATACATCTTCCCTGAGCCACGGTGAATAGAGTATCTAGACTTATGAGCTTCATCTAAAACAAGTTGTCGCAAATCACCAAATTTCGGTACCCAAAGACGTCCCGCAAAATATCGAGTACCATCTGCTCGTACCTCCAATTGTTTACTCAAGCCCTTCATATTTTCGTTCATAACATTCTCCTCCTTCAAGGCTTCTTGTTGTGCCGCAAGAATCTGCCTTGCGAGGTTTGTTCGAATAGTCATATTCAAGGCTCGAAACCTACGAGGTTCAACTCTCTCTTTTCGACTCAAAGCATCAGCCACAACATTGGCCTTTCCCGGATGATAAAGGAGTTCACAATTATAATTATTCAACAATTCAACCCATCTTCGATGTCTCATATTCAACTGTTTTTAGTCAAAGATATGTTGAAGACTTTTTTGATCAGTGTACACTGTACATTTGACCCCATATTCTAACGACCCGTCCTAATCCATCTGGACGAATACATTACAATTGATTACATCACGAGGTACTTGACCTCTATATGATACATTTTACAAACATTGCATTCGTTTTTAAAAGATAAACATTCTTTACATCGAAAGTTGACGGCATGCATACCATTTCATAATATATCCAACTATAATTGACTTAATAATAATCTTGATGAACTCAATGACTCGAATGCAACGTCTTTTGAAATATGCCATGAATGACTCCAAGTAATATCTCTAAAATGAGCAAATGCACAGCGGAAGATTTCTTTCATATCTGAGAATAAACATGCTTTCAAGTGTCAACCAAAAGGTTGGTGAGTTCATAGGTTTATCGTAAACAATAAAATTCATCATTTTAATAGACCACAAGATTTAATATTCCCATTTCCCATAAACGCCATGCATAAAATTCATTCATATCGATTGAACACCTGGTAATCGACCTTAACAAGTTACATATAGAATATTCTCATCATTCCGGGACAACTTCGGACATGATAAATTGGCCATCATTCCGGGAAAACTTCGGACATGATAAATTCGCCATCATTCAGGGAAAACATCGGACATGATAAATTCGCCATCATTCCAGGAAAACTTCGGACATGATAAATTCGCCATCATTCCGGGAAAACTTCGGACATGATAAATTCGCCATCATTCCGGGAAAACATCGGAGATAATAAATTCGCCATCATTCCGGGAAAACATCGGACATGATAAAAAGGGCACATTCGATTTCGATAATTCAACCATAGAATGTAGTTTCGATTACTTGTGTCTATTTCGTAAAACAGTTATAAAAGTATTTCATATATTCGCAGTTCAAAATATATTTCAAAAGCATTTAACAAAACAGTTATAAAAACAACGCATGTATTCTCAGTCCCAAAAATGTAAAGAGTAAAAGGGAATCAAATGAACTCACCTATTGTATTTTGTAGTAAAAATACATATGACGATATTGAACAAGTGTAGGGTTGTCCTCGGATTCACGAACCTATATTATTCATATATATTAACACCTATCACATTTAATCGACTGAGTTTATTTATATTATATAATGTATTAAGATTAATATATATATATATATATATATATATATATATATATATGGGGGATGATTCTCACACACACTTTTTTGATTCTCACACACCTATTTTAACTTTTTAGTCTTCTAATAATACTCAATTGGTGTGTGAGGATCAAAAAAGTGTGTGTGAGAATTATCCCCCCATATATATATATATACACCCCTATCCATATAAAGGTGGGTTTATTTACTGTAGCAGGGGTAGCTTTGAAATTTCACTAGGCTTTCCTTCATTAAAAGATCTCCCCTCCTGTTGGCTTCTTGTTCACGATTTAGCATCAGTTGAATGACACGTGCCTTTTCAACAATTGACGGCTGTGTTACTAAATGATGATTCATCTCTCTTATAATTTTTTCCTATTATCTGATGGTTCTCTTACTAAATGATAATCCATCTCTATTATATTTTTTCCCCTACTATTTTTCTTTAACGCTGTGTTCTCGAGTTTTTTTTTTCGCTGAAAAGGAATAGGATGGAAAAGAGAAGAGTAAATAAGGATGGAAAAGAATGTATAAAAAATATTTTATGGGAATTCTCGAGTTGAAAGGAAACTGAAAGAAAAGAAAGGATAGTAGTTACTTTATGTACTATGTGCTAAAAGGAGTACGTATAAACAACTATCCCGTATATATTACTACAAGATACGAACATATTAATATCATACTAGAGAGATGATCGGGTACTTTTATAATCGTATTATAAACAGCTACTACGTATAAAAATTACTATCATAGTTGCAGTAGGCTAATAACATACAAGTATATTATAAGCATAAACAACTAGTATATAGTACATAAGAGTAAAAAAATTTCATTTTAAATATAAATCTGATACATAGCATTATGTAAATAAGTTTTAAAATATTACAGTATATATTTACCTGCAAGTATTCTTAAACCACCTACTGATATTAAGTTGACCGCCTACTGCAGCTTTTGTTTTAAGAAGGCTAGTTTGATTCGTAAAACACAAAAAAATACGGTAGTATTAAATAAAAAGGTTTACTAGGAGTGGATGGTCAATACATAGTCAAGAGTTTTGTTTCCCTTACAATCTTCTCAAAATTGAGCGGATAGTTTTATAAACAAAAAACCCATCTACTATCACCTCAACTCCCCTCCTCTCCATTCCTTTCTTTTATAATAAAAAACTCAAGAATGGTTAATTACTGTTAATCCCCTCCTCTCCTTTCATTTCCATTAGAATTAAAACTAGAGAATGCACCCTAAGTGTATTATTTTTATGGTAATATTCAAATATTTGTGTGTTTTCTCTAATTCCATTTGTGGTTTTCAATTATTTTAGGTTTACTTATCAAAATTCACAGGTATGGTGTTTCTTTAATTAGTATGTTTTCCTTTTAATTGTTTGTTATTGTTAATAGAAGTGTTTCAATTGGAACTATGAGATTACCCTTGTCAAGGTTATATAATGATTTTTTTAGAAATTCAGGAGGTTTTTGTGCTTTGCTTTTGAGGACATCTACTTGCGTTTGGTTACCGTTTTTTATTCCTTTTTAACAGCTTTCATCTATTGATGTTTGTGACTTTAGGTTTTACATCTAATTCGAATGCTTCTTTATAGACATGGTTTTCTTTTTATTGGATTCTGCGCTTCTCTTTTGACAATCTCTAACTATTGTTTCACCTATATCAAAATATGGCAATTGGAGCTCAAAGGGATGAAGATTCTCAGCAAGAAGGTGATGACGGATTGAAAAATCAAAAATCGAAATTAGGTATTTCTTTTTTTTATTTAATTTTTGATCATGTGATTGTTGTTGACTTTTAATGGTTGCGTTAATCTGATTTGGGATGTCTCCTCAGCTGGTACTTAATATATAGCTTAAATAAAGATTTACGTGTTACTTATATATATTTTATTTTGTCAGCTTACACACTATGAGGTACCTTTGATGTAATTTTGATCAACTTGTGTTTGATTTACAATTAATCCGAACCTGCTAATATGAATATAACATGTGAAAAATACATTAAGGCTGGATGAAGATATTTTATTTATAATTTTTTAGTAATTTTTTGTTTTCCTGTGTTGGTTTTTTTAAGTATTTATAGACAGATTGAAAAGTGAGTTTTCAAATTAGAGTTTGGTTTATTTTCATTTATAAATTTTGTTAGTGAAGGTTACATACGAGCTCTATTATTACAACATACGAATAAGATTTTATTTGAGCAGAAGCTCATATCGTCTATAGAAGAAGTCTATAGAAAAAGCGATGTGACTTGATGAAGTGAGGAATCATTGTAATAATCGGAGAGATTTTGCGTCATACGAGTTTATCTTAAAAGAAAAGTCCACCAAACGAGACGATGCTGAAGTAAGAGATTTGTAATAAGAATTATTGAAATTTACTCATTTGTAGTGCCTGTTGTATTAGCTTTTGTGAATTTTGTGCTTGTTCTTAACAAGCCGCCAAAGGTGCCCGTAAAGGTTAGTTTTTAGCTCAAGTGTTTTAATTCCAGGATGTTTCTATGTTGTTTTTCCTAATATGTCCTAATATCTAGAATCTATGTGTTAGTGGAATATGGCAATGGCAGTACGGGTGCAATGGCAGCTGCAGAATAATGTTATGATCACGACGAGGGTCTTAAAATGGTATTTATCTCTAATTGATTACTGATCCAGTTTTAGTAACTAATTGTGGAATGGACAAAAACAAGTTGGCAGGTCCGTCCGTAAGTAATTACTTTACTAAATATTGACCTGTGCCAACCTGCCCATTTTGATCATTTAACCAAACCACCCTTGCTTCCACCTCCTAATACCCATTCTTTGTTTTCAGCTGACTTGAAATATAGAAAGCAGCAGGATCCTTCTAATGGGAAAAGATCAGAAGAGAGCATTTCTCATCTTAATTGGTTAAGTGATATCAACAAAACTAAATCTTCACTTTGTACATATCAACTTTTAGGCAGACTACTATTGACTTATGAGTTATGATGTTTAATGTTATTGTAATTATAAAAGTCATGGAATAATTAATGTGAAGCATATCAAAAGCGTCAGAACACTTGTTATTGGTTACAGGTTCTCTTTGATGGTGGGAAATCTGAGAGGTAATCCAATCACTTTTGAAATCATTAAAAAGTTGTAAGGTTTTCCCTATTCGGGTTACCCGGGAAGGGCGAGTAATCCGACCCCATACTCTAGTGTACGCAGCTCATCAGGAATACTCTCTGGCTGTTTCCAACCCTTCCCTGGCCACCCCAAGAATTGAACCTGAGACCTCTTGCAAGGATCTCAGGGCCCCAACCACTTGGGCTATTGAAATCATTAGCAATCGTAAATGTGAATTTCCTTCCAGTCTTGAGCGGCATTCTGGGCCGTGCATAGGCACGGCCGAAACCCTACTAGTATATATATATATATATATATATATATATATATATATATATATATATATATATATATATATATATATATATATATATATATATATATATATATATATATATATATAGGATTATATTAAGATATGTTTTTATATAACTATTACTTTATTAGGTAAAATAATATTTATAATAAAAAGTTGTAATATTTTTATAAAAATAAGGATACTAATAATAATAATAAATAATAGTAGTGAGTAAAAATGATGATAATAATATATAAAATCTTGATAATGATAATAATAATAATAATAATAATAATAATAATAATAATAATAATAATAATAATAATAATAATGATAATAATAGTAATAATAACAAAAATAATAAAAGTGTTACCTTAATGAAACAAGTTCCAAAAAAAAAAAAAAAAAAAAAATTAACTGTCCATGCCCGGGCTCGAACCCACGACCTCTCGCTCACCCGCAACACCCCAAACCATTTGATCCGCCTAGTTTATCTGTTTTAATACCAGATTTCAAGCTTATAGCCCATATCATCGTCATTTATCTATTTCCTAGTCCAAAATACATCGGCCCAATTGATATCTTATAAGCCCAACATTTAATTGTATTGAAACCCAATTACTAAAACAATTTCGTGGCCCAACAAACATGGCAGCCGATACGTTTCTTTACATTAGCTCGATGGATTATATAGTGTGAGGTTTGACTGGAAATAAAACAATATCACCTCACTCCTTGTATCATTATCACCTTTATTCATTCTTATTCTTACTTCATCCCATCATCATCATTAAAATATTATTATCATCATCGACTTATTACCATAGCATCAATATAAACGCTTATCATCATCACTTCACCATTTATCAATTATTATAACCATCGTTGCTGTAACAGTAGGTATAAACGAATAGCAGAAAATTAGTGAGTTTCGCTTTGGTGGCTTACGATCAACCAAATATCCACATAAATCGAACGATTCATATAAATGAGGCAATGATCCGATCTGTAGTAGGTTTTGATGATGATTCTCGAATAAAAACCGAAAGAATAGCAATAGTTCGAGTAATATGTAATGGTCTGGTAGTTGTAGCAGATAGAAATTTAAAAAAAAAAATAACATAGATATAGGTGAGTACGATAGTAGTACCCATTCAATTAGAGTAGTAAGTTCAACGTGGGTTTTGGTGGTGGGTCTTGATTGAAAAGATAAACGTATTAGTTCGATGGTTTGGTGATGTTCTTTAGACGTAAACAGGAGAGAGAGAGAGAGAGAGAGAGAACGAGAGAGAGAGAGAGAGAGAGTTGTAGTGATACATGGTAGAAGGTGGTGACACCGGCCGAAGGTGTACGGTTGAGGAGGTGAGCGTGGTGTGTGGTAGTCAATCAAAACCGAAGGAAGGAAGGTGTTCTACCGTGGTGGATCGTGAGTGATTTTGAATACATAAGAACAACAATAATGACGGTTTGATGAAGATTTACATGTGATCCAAGTCTGATCAAAATAGCAGCTCCACAACTTTAATTCGTAAACGGTTAACAATAAATAGAAGCCTACGGTAGTGGTGAGGGTTTGGTGATGGTGACCGGAGGTTGTAATGGATGGTGATGAAGTTGTGGTCGACGGTGGTGTAAAGTGGTGTATGGTGATGGTTTAAAACAACAACAAAATAATAATAGTTAGTTGTAATTGATGCCGGATTTTGGGTGTGTTTATAGTTTAAACAAAGACTAATTAAATTAGTTGTAGAAGAAGATAGTCATAGTGTGGGTTTGTCTACGAATAGGTTGATGGTTTGGGTGATTTTCGAATAAGAATAACAATAAGAGGGTTTGGTTGGTGTTGTAGGTGGTGTTTGAATTGATCAATATGGAATGGTTGAAGATGGTTGCCATATATAACTGTGAACTCCATTAATATATATATATATATATATATATATATATATATGTAAAAGTAGAAGATATATAATATGATTTATAATTTATAATATATATAATAATTATAATAATAATAATATACTGATCATGTGGGTAATCAGAGAAAAATGTGTCACCACTTAGCCGCCTCAATCATAGTTTGATATTTTCTTTCACGGACCGGATTTCGTACTTCGTTGTTAAATCAGGGGCGGATAAAAGTCTTCAGAAAAATTTCATATTTTTAAATTAACTATATTTATTTATTTTGGTCATTATGGTATAAAATTCGAGCATTAACTATTAAATAAAAATTACGTTAATTGTTCACTCCCAACCCCAAGTAAAATATGGAAAGTTTTAAAATTCAACAAATGGTTCCTAAATATATCTTGAATAAGCCTAAAACTTATAGAACTCATTTTCGGATCACCGTTTATTTTAAAATAATATCAGTTTGAATTTAACTTGCTTAATATCAATCGGAACATCAATGAATATTACAATTATTTAATATTTATTATTTTATTTTTTATATATAATTTATTTGTATACAGATATGTTTTAAATAAAATTATTATTTTTACATAATTAATTTCTAACAATTACATCATAAATTTTATTTCAAATTATATACATATTTATTTAAATATATACATACCTATTTACAAATAGTTGTTCGTGAATCGTCGAAGATAGTCAAAGGGTAATTTGAATATATGAACATAGTTTTCCAAAATTTTTGAGACTCAACATTACAGATTTTGCTTATCGTGTCGGAATTATATAAAGATTAAGTTTAAATTTGATCGGAAATTTTCGGGTCATCACAGTGTCTACCCGTTAAAAAAATTTCGTCCCGAAATTTGATCGAGGTCATCATGGTTAACGATAAGAATGTTTTCATGATGAATATGAGTTGATAAAATAGAGTTTTATCATTACTGAGTAGTACAAATGAAATGATTCGATTATGTAAAGCATACGAGTGAAGCTGTCACAAAATAGTGAAATGAGAAAGACAAGTTTCATCATAACTTTTGACTAGTCATGGTTGAATTCCGGAATTCAGGGGATTTAAAGAAAATCTTCGAAATCTAAAAGATTTGATTCTTCGGCGAGTAAGGAAATTAAGATTAAATACGGTGATCTGCCTCGATTACTCCGTCTGATATTTCCATTATAATTTAAACTTTTTCAGTTCCATTATTTTCCACCACTCCCATTTTCTATACTTTAATTCATATTTCCAAATCATCAGTCAATATGTTTCATCCAGTTTTAATTTTAGATATATTCCTGACTTTCATATCAATCCTTCTCTTTTTTTATCTACCACCGGAGGAATTTATCTTCTTCTATTATTACCTTGGGGTTATAGTGTTTTTAATTCTCCCGTGTCTTTACGTTGCAATACGTATTGATATACACGATTTGTAATTTAAGTGTTGTTGTCGAGCTTTATACTTTCCCTTAAATTTTAGAGCTCCATGCTTATGTTTTTCTTCCCGACTTTAAGTCAAGCGAATAATGGTCCAGAATTCGTAGATATGAATTTCGGAATGAACATATTTAATGTTCTAAGAGAGAAATTGTAATAGCACGATCTTGATTGGTTAAATTGCCAGAGTTCAAGAGAAAAGATAGAATTATCAAGAAACTATGTTCTTGATATGTTTGGAGATTAAGTAAAATGTAAGAGTTGTGTAACATGACACATGATGACGTTATGATCTGTGAATCATCACGTTCCATTAGAAACTCAGCATGACTTACTGTAATATAATCACGTTGATCAAGTGTCATTATATTATACTAACTCATGCATCAATTTCCAACACTACTTCAAAATCACTCATAATTCAAACTTGAATTTTAAAGAATTTAGAAACTAAAGTAGTTTCCTTTATGATGTAATATAGATAGCACGAAGAGATAAATAATTTCGGACGAGGATATTTATGAAAATATCTTCAGAAATATCGAAGATATTTATGATGATATTTTGGAATTTCTAAGTTCGATGGTTGATGAAGAAAGATTTTCCGCAAGATTTTAACATGAGTACGGAGAAAGATATTCGCTGAAGATTTCATCGGATCCAGAATTACCTGGTTTCTTTGAATATATGGTATGGTCTTTGTATTTGGCCTTGGTCCCCTTCATGGTTTGCTCAATATGTTTTTCAGTACCAAATTTTCTATCGAGCGTTCCTAACACTCCCTTCTTTATCATCAAACTTTTGTCAGTTTAGACCATCTACAATTTTTCTGTTTCCTCTGCATTTAATGCTACGATATTTGAATCATCGGTTATCAATCCAACGTGGTTTCAGGAGAATTGTGTTTTTTTTTATGATTAAACGCTGATGGTACTATGGTGGAATATAAAAGGTTCTCCGGTAACAATAAAAGAGCACGCATATATATCAAGGTTATAATAAGGTTGTTTCGAATGAAAAGTCGAAGTTGACTTGCTGGAGCTGTGACAAAATTGACTAATTTGGAAAGAGATTGCAAAGTTATTTTCGGTAATAATAACGCTAAAGGAATTAGCACAGCTACGCGTTAAACGTTTACTCAGTTTTCGAGAGTTTTCAGGTGCATAACTATACGCATGAATATTTCTTTCTGTAGATGAAGTGCGGTTGGTTCATCCTCTCGATTGAGGTGTTTTCAAGAATCATGAAAGATTTGAACGCAGATTGTAATTGTCAAGATACAAATGAGATTTAAGATGAAATCAAGTGGCAAACTTGAAGAATTGTTTAGTTTCATATGTTACAATCAATATTTTAATTCATTTTAATTGTCCAATGCTATTAGTCCACAGTCGATAGTCCACAATTAACAGTCCAATAATTCATATATAGTTTAATATATAATATTCGAATTAATTAATACGTATCGTGACCCGTGTACATGTCTCAGACTCGATCACAACTCAAATTATATATATTATTTGAGAATCAACCTCAACCTTGTATAGCTAACTCTATCATTACTGCATATAGAGTGTCTATGGTTATTCCAAATAATATATATAGATGCGTCGATATGATATGTCAAAATCTTGTATAAGTGTCCCGATATTTAAAATACGTAAATAACAGTATTTAAATGATGATAAATAAAGTGCGTAAAATAAATAACAGAATGTAAATGACAATAAATAAAATTGCGAGAATTAAATTGCGATAAAATAAATTGCGATAATTAAATGTACAATAAGGAATTTAAAGTTAGCAAGGAACAGTTAGCTAGGATTTTGTTAGCGTGGATTCTTAACAAAATTTCTCATAGTTAATTTGTTTGTTTCTAACAAATTTTATTTTGTCAAATTTTTCTTCATTATGCCACTTGTCGGATTCTGATAGCTCAAAATCCAAATATGAAATTGAATGAAAATGGTTATTATGTGGTGAACGGATACGTATATCGATGGATGTAAGTAGGATCGTAAATGACTGTTGAATCAGATTTGAAGAATGTACAGTGTAACTTATTAATGTGAAATCTAAATTGTAACGACCTTGGAATTTCCAACATTTATTTATTAATAATTACTATTATTAATACGTGTGATTAAACGAATGTATGTTATTACATTTACATGTTGCTATGATTGTCCGTACTTGACTTTTAAGTGCCCGAAACGTCTTTGTGACACCCGGAACTTTCACGAATAATATTTTTAGATATTATTTACATTCATGATTAAATTATTAATCATTTTAATTAACTAAGGCTATTAGTTAGTTACTTGGGCTTTAATTGGTTTAAATTGTGATTTATTTAAACTTGGGCTTTGTTAGTGTAATGGACTCATGGTTTTGGGCTTTTAAGCCCACCCTACATTTTAAGTGGACTAACTAGCCACTCTTTCACTTGTAAGTATCAATTAGTTCATGAACTAGTTAGTTAAAGAAGACTTGGAATCTAGTTGCACACCTTCCCCATGCATGCACCCTTAATATCCATCTTTTGTAAGCTTTTCATCCAAGTATCCAACAAACAAACTTCTCCCTCCTAAATTCTGCAGCAAAACCGTGACCTTTGATGATACTAGGGAGGGTTTAATTTTTTTTTTACTTACACTCTTCCATTCTCTCATTCAAACACAAACACACACTTCTACTTGCAATTATCTTTCTCTCTTTTTCTCTCAAGGTTTCTTTGCTCTTTGTAAGTAAACTTGAAGACATTTTCTCTTCTTCTTTTCTCCCTAAAACCGTATACATACATGCAAATCATCATCATCATTTGTTGTTCTTTGTTGTTAATGTTACTTGTGTTGTTAATTGTTGTTATTTACTTACATGTTTCAAGAATCTAACTTTCTAGTTTGATTCATCTTTTATCTTGTTTTAACAAGAACAATCAAGAACTAAACTCTCTAGTTTAGGTTCTACATATAATGTTTCAAAGTTTATAAAGTTCATGGTTGAAAGACATACTTGAAGTTCATGAAGTAAACTTTAAAGTTTACTTTCTAAAGATCAAACCTTGGTTTGAATCTTTAAAGTATGAACAACCATGAACCTTTTCTTGTTTATTTAAGTTTACTTCTTCAATTTATGCACTTTAATTTCATGTAATTAGTTTATATGGTCAAGTACTACAAGTTAGTCTTGATCTCATATCTCTTGAACAAATTAAGTTAACTTTGAAAGTTCAAGAACACACAAATAAGTTTTCTTTAAATATAACTTTGGATCTATACTTTTGAGTCTTGGATCTTCAAGATCAAACTAAGAACTATGTTCTACTACTTATGATCTTGATTAGTTAGTTTACTTTCAAGTTTGTAACTTGTTAATAGCTTTAAAGTCCATGTATGTGTTAGATCTAAGACTTTGATGCAACTTTGGTTCATCAAACTTCATACAACTCTTAAGTGAGTTGTGCTTCATGTCTTAGACTTGCACATGGGTTATGATGGTCAAGACTTGGTTAAGATGATGTAGATACATCAACGAGTTGTACACTTGAAGCTATATGCATCAAGGATGAGAACCATGATGAACATCAAGCACCAAGACCACCGGAACCCTTTTAAACTCACTGTTCTGTCCAAAAGCTACTGGTCTGGTGATTCTGTAACAGACCAGTAGACCTGGGCTGTTCTAACCTTGATTTTTAGATAGATCTTTTCGAGTAGATAACTTTTCATATAGGACTCGTCTTAATCCGAGTTACGGTTTAGGATTTATGGCCCTCCGATCGTTACTATGTCCTTTAACGTTGTGCAGAAATTTCTGACCTACTCGCACTTAGACCGTCGCCACGGTCAAACGAAGACGAGTTTGCTTCTGTAAATTTTATCACACTTAAGGGACTCATATACGGAGCCATGGCCACTGGTCTCACCTTAATTCAGTAAGGGTATAGGCCGTGGTGACTGATCGAAGTCAGCCTTTGTTTTAAACTACTTTCATAAACGAAACCTACTTTACGCCTTTTGTTTAATGATGATTGATGATGACCCTTAAGACCTTAATTACATACTTTTAAACCTATTAAGACGATTTACTAACTTAGTACTATTTGCCTTAGGTTGAGGACCTTCGGACCGTTTACTTGCACACCTTTACCGGACCGACTTTACGACTACATTATCATTGTGAGTTATAGCATTCCCTTTTTACTTTAACTTATTTTGGGAACTGAGAATACATGCAGATTTTATGTTTTACATACTAGGCACAAGTACTTAAACTTATATATGTGTGGGTTATACAACGGCATAAACATTCCCTTTAGCTCGGTAACGTTTAATCATTGGTTTTTGAACCGTGAACGCGAATCTTAGATATGGATCCATAGGGTTTGACATCCCCACTCGGGCTAGTCGCGCTAGCATTTAACGAGTGTTTAATACTTCGTAAACATACGCACTTGCCAAGTGTACTTTCAGGGGGTATAAACGTTAAGCTAGTTACCAAGTGCCCACGGTTAACATATACTTTATCATACTGTTTTGAAACGCTCTTTGTAGTACTGAAAATCTTGTGGCCTACCTTACATACTGTTATACTTAAACTATAGCTCACCAACCTTTGTGTTGACGTTTTTAAGCATGTTTTTCTCAGGTGCTTGAGGTTAGCTTCCGCTGTGTACTAGTCGTGCTGTAGACACCCGCTACTTAGAGTTGTCATCGCATAAACTACTTTACCTTGCATTCAAACTTTAGTACTTTTGAATTATGACTTGTAACGACCATTTGGGGTCACGTACACTTAATTATTGCTTCTACTTAGTGAAGCATACTTTTGGAATGCAAAACTTTCGATGTTGGTTTGACATCACTTTTAATTATGAATGCAAACTCTTTTTGAAAACGCATATAGTACTTAACCTTGTAATGATCCTGTTGTTGATGGTCCGTACATGATGATTTAGTACGGGGCATCACATTTGGTATCAGAGCATTGGTTGTAGGGAATTAGGTTGCATTAGTGAGTCTAAGACCGACCCGAGTAGGATTCACTAATAGGACTAATCTACAACTTGCTAGTTTACTTGTTTTCGCTGAATTTACTGCATGCTAATGCTTACTTTTTCTGCTATATGCCGTATGCTACTACATGATTTCACTACTGCATGATGCTACTTGCTTTCGATTGCATGCTACTTTCAAACGAATTACTGTTATTGCCATGCTAGTCACCGTTATACATGATTTAAACTGTTGGCCTATTATTTGCTTGCTTTATGACATACTGACATGGAAAATTTATTTTTCCTTGTTCAGATGTCGGATGTTCCACCTGCTGGCATTTTGGGCAGTACAGACTCAGACCCCGTCGCCCTACCTACTGCTACACCTGCTGCTGCTACTGCCGATACACCGGCCCCGACACCCACTAGTGATCCCGGCGCTTCCACTTCCGGAGCTGGTACTAGTGCACCTGCCCTAGTGTCTGCTCCCGGACCCTCGAGGTCACAGCCCCGCATTGGTGGTATTGAGATCCCCGCGGAGTTCGGGGAAGGGCCGTTTCGTAACCACATGCGCACGCCTTGCCGACGCACTCCCGACGGACGTTTAGTCGTGATTTCGCCAGGCAGACACCGACAGATGTTGGCCGCCTTCGGACGCTTCAGATTACCAGCTCAGCCACCAGTGTCACCACCACACGATTCGGATGACTCATCATCCGCCGATTCTTCATCATCAGACGACTCCAGCGATGATGAGGATCCTACTGATAGACCTATTCAGGCACCCTCCACCCCGCCGAAGAAGCGGTACCGTTTCGACGGCACCGTCATTCCAGGGGTGAATGGAGGTCGTGCTTTTACTGACGCATTTGGCCATCATCGTAGGGTTACTGCTCGTAAACGAGTTGTGCCATACCCTGCCGACCCACAGATACGTAAGGTTCTCCGTTACGTATTGACTATTCCTGGAACCGTACCACCTAGATTTAGATACGGACCACTTACATCTAGGGACGTACCGTCTACATCCGGAGCCGGACCATCTACATCAGCACCACCGGCACCACCCGCCCCACCTGCACCGCCTGCCCCACCAGCTCCCTGTAATGAGGAACTGATGAGGGAGATTGAGACTCTCCGAGCTCGAGTCACTGAGCTCGAGGAGCAGTTGGCTCGAGGAGCAGTTCACCCGCCTTCACCCTAGGACCTTGTATTTAGATTTCATGATGTAATCTAGATATAGTTTCATGTATTTCATATGTATTGTACGAACTTATTCTGATGTATGAAACTTATTATTATTAATGAATGGAACTTTGCGTTATTTAATTCTTGCACGATGTTCTATTTACATTGTTGTACGATGATTCTGTGGTATTTGTACCTAGATGCATTATTTAATAACATGTGATGTTTTGATTCCATGTTGGTCACTATATACTGTATTATTACTACTTGCATGCTGGATTTTGACTTGGGTCAAAAATTTTGTTTAGAATCTCATGGCTAACAGAAGATCCACACCTACCGCCGCCCAGATTGAGGACATGATCAACGAACGGGTCGCTGCAGCCCTAGTAGAAAGAAATCTCGAAGCTCCACCGCCAACACCACCGGTTATTCCACCCGTTCGAAATGGGTGTACATACAAGGAATTCCAGAGCTGCAAACCGCATAACTTCAGCGGCACCGAGGGACCAGTTGGTCTCACCAGATGGTTCGAGAAACTTGAATCAGTATTCTAAGTTAGCAACTGTTCGGAGGACAATAAGACCAAGTTTGCATCTTGCACGCTATCTGACGGCGCACTAACGTGGTGGAACACGTTAGCTCAAGCGAAAGGTATCGATGAGGCGTATGCTACGCCATGGGAGGAATTCAAGGCGGCTATGATTGATGAGTATTGTCCGAGAACCGAAATTCAGAAGATGGAAATTGAATTCATGCAGTTGAAAACCGTAGGGAACGACCTTAACAGTTACAATCATAGGTTTTTGGAGTTGGCTCTTATGTGTCCGACCATGGTCACCCCCGAATTCAAGCGCATGGAGAAATACTTCTCAGGACTCCCTAAGTCCATCAAAGGAAATGTCACCTCATCCAAGCCACCGAATGTCCCCGAAGCAATGCGCATGGTGCATACTCTCCTGAATCAAATCATCCTTGACGAGCCGGAGAAGGCTAAGTTTGAAGCCGGTAGTAGTGAAAAGAGGAAATGGGACAACAACCACAACAACCCCCACAACCACAACAACAACAACAGGGGGAGAAACTACTATCAAACCCCCGCCAAGAGGCACAACAACGGTGGAAACCCTAATCCCAACAACAACACCAACACCAACCCGAACTACAAAGGAACCTTACCACAATGCAAACGGTGCTACAAACACCACACTGGGTATTGCAATGTTGTTTGTGAGAAATGCCAACGGGCTGGGCATATCGGAAAAGACTGCAATGTCACCACTTTGAATGGGAAGCCAAACACCAATGGGCCTAAGAAGTGCTACGAATGTGGACAGACGGACCATTTTAGAAACGCATGCCCCAACAAGCGAAAAGATGGCGGGCCACCCCGTGGTAGAGCTTTTAATGTTAATGCAAGGGATGCACGCGATAACCCCGACTTGGTGACAGGTATATTCACAATCAACAATCTTTTAGCTTCTGTCTTGTTTGATACTGGTGCGGATAGAAGTTATGTATGTAGACATTTTTACGATAAGATTAATTGGTCATTAGTCCATTAAAAGAAAGTATGATTGTCGAGGTCGCAAATGGAAAACTTGAAAAGGTTGACCATATTAGTCGTGGAGCTATTATCAACATAGCTGGTGCAGATTTCGAAATTGATTTGATACCTATCAAACTGGGAAGTTTTGACGTGATCGTCGGTATGGATTGGTTGAGCAAGATAAAGGCCGATATAATCTGCGGAGATAAAGCACTTCGCATACCACAAGGAGATGGCGAACCACTGGTTATCTATGGAGAGAGATGTACCTCGAAGTTGAACCTCATTAGTTGCGTGAAAGCGCAAAAGATCATGAGGAAGGGACGTTTTGCTGTCCTAGCACATGTGAAAGCAGTGGAAACTGAGGTGAAGAGCGTGAACGACGTTCGAATTGTGAACGAATTTTCCGATGTCTTCCCAGAGGAGTTGCCTGGATTGCCGCCGCAGAGAGCAGTAGAGTTTCAGATTGATTTAGTGCCAGGAGCAGCACCTGTAGCTCGCGCACCTTATAGACTCGCACCTTCCGAGATGCAAGAATTACAGAGTTAACTACAAGAGCTACTTGACCGTGGATTTATCCAACCAAGTTTCTCGCCTTGGGGTGCACCTGTGTTGTTTGTAAAGAAGAAGGATGGATCTTTCCGTATGTGTATCGACTATCGTGAACTCAACAAACTGACTATCAAGAATCGGTATCCTCTTCCACGAATTGACGATCTTTTTGACCAACTACAAGGATCGAGTGTCTACTCAAAGATCGATTTGCGATCCGGTTATCACCAGTTGAGGGTGAAGGAAAGTGACGTGATGAAAATTGCATTCAGAACTCGCTATGGTCATTATGAGTTTCTTGTGATGCCATTCGGTTTGACAAATGCACCTGCCGTGTTCATGGACCTCATGAATCGTGTCTGCAAGCCTTACTTGGACAAGTTTGTTATCGTCTTCATAGATGATATCCTCATCTACTCTAAGAGCGAAGAAGAACATGAGCAACACCTCCGATTAGTGCTTGAACTTTTAAGACAAGAGCAACTTTACGCCAAATTCTCCAAGTGTGAATTTTGGTTGAAGGAAGTACAATTTTTGGGTCATGTTGTAAGCGACCAGGGTATCAAAGTTGATCCCGCCAAGATTGAAGCCATCAGCAAGTGGAAGACCCCCACTACTCCAACGCATATTCGCCAATTCCTAGGTCTCGCCGGTTATTACCGAATATTCATCGAAGGATTTTCTCCGATTGCGCGTCCTTTGACCGCACTGACTCACAAGGGTAAGAAGTTCATTTGGGAACCCGCACACGAATCAGCATTTCAAACTTTGATGAAGAAGTTAACCACCGCACCTATCCTATCACTTCCTGAAGGCAGTGACGACTTTGTTGTTTATTGTGATGCATCGAAGAGTGGTTTTGGTTGTGTACTGATGCAACGATCAAAGGTTAATGCCTATGCCTCTCGCCAATTGAAGATTCACGAGCGGAACTACACTACACATGATCTTGAACTTGGATCCGTTGTCTTTGCACTTAAATTGTGGAGACATTATTTGTATGGAACTAAGAGCACTATTTTCACCGATCACAAGAGTCTCCAGCACATCTTTGATCAGAAGCAACTGAATATGAGACAACGTCGATGGATCGAGACGCTCAACGACTACGATTGTGAACTTTGCTATCACCCTGGCAAGGCCAATGTTGTAGCTGACGCTTTAAGCCGAAAGGAGAGGACGGCACCTCTTCGTGTTAGGGCTCTGAACATCACCATCCATTCGAACCTCAACAGCCAGATCAGAGTAGCCCAAGATGAGGCCCTCAAGGAGGAGAACATATCTCATGAACATTTGAACATACTTGTCTCTCGATTCGAGGTTAGGGAGTTTGGACTTCGATGTTATGCCGAAAGAATTTGGGTACCTCTTTATGGAGATCTACGCAACCTTATACTTGATGAAGCACACAAATCGAGATATTTGATTCACCCCGGCGCCGGCAAAATGTACCACGACCTTAAAGAACAGTATTGGTGGCCGAATCTTAAGAAGGACGTTGCAACTTATGTTGGGAAGTGTTTGACTTGTTCGAAAGTTAAAGCCGAACATCAGAGACCTTCTAGGTTACTTCAACAGCCGGAAATCCCACAATGGAAGTGGGAAAGGATCACAATGGATTTCATTACTAAGATGCCAAAGACGGTGGGCGGATACGATACCATTTAGGTTATTGTTAACCGCCTCACCAAATCTGCACACTTCCTAGCGATGAAGGAAACTGATACAATGGAAAGACTTGCTCAATTATACATTAAGGAGGTTGTATCACGACACGGTGTACCTTTATCGATCATCTCCGATCGCGATCCCCGTTTTGCCTCTAGATTTTGGCGTTCTTTGCAAGAAGCCATGGGAACTCGTCTTGACATGAGTACTGCTTATCATCCTCAGACTGACGGGCAAAGTGAACGAACGATTCAGACCTTGGAGGACATGCTGCGTGCATGTGTCATTGATTTTGGAAAGGCCTGGGAAAGACATTTGCCACTCGCCGAATTCTCGTACAACAACAGTTATCACTCTAGCATTAATGCTGCACCTTTTGAAGCATTGTATGGCCGTAAGTGCCGATCTCCTATTTGTTGGGCCGAAGTAGGTGAAAAGCAAATCCCCGGACCCGAGGTAGTCCACGAAACCACGGAAAAGATTGCTCAGATTCAAGCTAGACTTAAGACTGCCTGCGATCATCAGAAGAGTTATGCCGATCTTAAACGTAAAGACTTTGAATTCAATGTGGGCGATCGTGTTATGTTGAAGGTTTCACCTTGGAAAGGTGTGATCCGTTTTGGAAAACGTGGAAAGTTAAACCCACGATACATTGGTCCTTTTGAAATCTTGGAACGTGTTGGACCCGTTGCATACCGTTTGGATCTACCAGCACAATTGAGCTCAGTTCATCCTACCTTCCACGTGTCAAACTTGAAGAAGTGTCTTGCTGCACCAGAACTTATCATACCACTGGAAGAACTTACTATTGACGACAAACTCCACTTTGTGGAAGAACCTGTTGAAATTATGGATCGTGATATCAAAACTTTGAAACGCAACAAGATTCCGATCGTTCGAGTACGATGGAATGCCAAACGAGGACCTGAGTTTACTTGGGAGCGAGAGGATCAAATGATGCGGAAGTATCCTCACCTTTTCCCGACTCCTCCATCTACCTCAGCTTAAATTTCGGGACGAAATTTTCTTCAACAGGTGGGTAATGTAACGACCCTGGAATTTCCAACATTTATTTATTAATAATTACTATTATTAATACGTGTGATTAAACGAATGTATGTTATTACATTTACATGTTGCTATGATTGCCCGTACTTGACTTTTAAGTGCCCGAAACGTCTTTGTGACACCCGAAACTTTCACGAATAATATTTTTAGATATTATTTACATTCATGATTAAATTATTAATCATTTTAATTAACTAAGGCTATTAGTTAGTTACTTGGGCTTTAATTGGTTTAACTTGTTATTTATTTGAACTTGGGCTTTGTTAGTATAATGGACTCATGGTTTTGGGCTTTTAAGCCCACCCTACATTTTAAGTGGACTAACTAGCCACTCTTTCACTTGTAAGTATCAATTAGTTCATGAACTAGTTAGTTAAAGAAGACTTGGAATCTAGTTGCACACCTTCCCCATGCATGCACCCTTAATATCCATCTTTTGTAAGCTTTTCATCCAAGTATCCAACAAACAAACTTCTCCCTCCTAAATTCTGCAGCAAAACCGTGACCTTTGATGATACTAGGGAGGGTTTAATTTTTTTTTTTACTTACACTCTTCCATTCTCTCATTCAAACACAAACACACACTTCTACTTGCAATTATCTTTCTCTCTTTTTCTCTCAAGGTTTCTTTGCTCTTTGTAAGTAAACTTGAAGACATTTTCTCTTCTTCTTTTCTCCCTAAAACCGTATACATACACGCAAATCATCATCGTCATTTGTTGTTCTTTGTTGTTAATGTTACTTGTCTTGTTAATTGTTGTTATTTACTTACATGTTTCAAGAATCTAACTTTCTAGTTTGATTCATCTTTTATCTTGTTTTAACAAGAACAATCAAGAACTAAACTCTCTAGTTTAGGTTCTACATATAATGTTTCAAAGTTTATAAAGTTCATGGTTGAAAGACATACTTGAAGTTCATGAAGTAAACTTTAAAGTTTACTTTCTAAAGATCAAACCTTGGTTTGAATCTTTAAAGTATGAACAACCATGAACCTTTTCTTGTTTATTTAAGTTTACTTCTTCAATTTATGCACTTTAATTTCATGTAATTAGTTTATATGGTCAAGTACTACAAGTTAGTCTTGATCTCATATCTCTTGAACAAATTAAGTTAACTTTGAAAGTTCAAGAACACACAAATAAGTTTTCTTTAAATATAACTTTGGATCTAGACTTTTGAGTCTTGGATCTTCAAGATCAAACTAAGAACTATGTTCTACTACTTATGATCTTTATTAGTTAGTTTACTTTCAAGTTTGTAACTTGTTATTAGCTTTAAAGTCCATGTATGTGTAAGATCTAAGACTTTGATGCAACTTTGATTCATCAAACTTCATACAACTCTTAAGTGAGTTGTGCTTCATGTCTTAGACTTGCACATGGGTTATGATGGTCAAGACTTGGTTAATATGATGTAGATACATCAATGAGTTGTACACTTGAAGCTATATGCATCAAGGATGAGAACCATGATGAACATCAAGCACCAAGACCACCGGAACCCTTTTAAACTCACTGTTCTGTCCAAAAGCTACTGGTCTGGTGATTCTGTAATAGACCAGTAGTCCTGGGCTGTTCTAACCTTGATTTTTAGATATATCTTTTCGAGTATATAACTTTTCATATAGGACTCGTCTTAATCCGAGTTACGGTTTAGGATTTATGGCCCTCCGATCGTTACTATGTCCTTTAACGTTGTGCAGAAATTTCTGACCTACTCGCACTTAGACCATCGCCACGGTCAAACGAATATGAGTTTGCTTCTGTAAATTTTACCACACTTAAGGGACTCATATACGGATCCATGGCCACTGGTCTCACCTTAATTCAGTAAGGGTAGAGGCCGTGGTGACTGATCAAAGTCAGCCTTTGTTTTAAACTACTTTCATAAACGAAACCTACTTTACGCCTTTTGTTTAATGATGATTGATGATGACCCTTAAGACCTTAATTACATACTTTTAAACCTATTAAGACGATTTACTGACTTAGTACTATTTGCCTTAGGTTGAGGACCTTCGGACCGTTTACTTGCACACCTTTACCGGACCGACTTTACGACTACATTATCATTGTGAGTTATAGCATTCCCTTTTTACTTTAACTTATTTTGGGAACTGAGAATACATGCGGATTTTATGTTTTACATACTAGGCACGAGTACTTAAACTTATATATGTGTGGGTTATACAACGGCATAAACATTCCCTTTAGCTCGGTAACGTTTAATCATTGGTTTTTGAACCGTGAAAGCGAATCTTAGATATGGATCCATAGAGTTTGACATCCCCACTCGGGCTAGTCGCGCTAGCATTTAACGAGTGTTTAATACTTCGTAAACATACGCACTTGCCAAGTGTACTTTCAGGGGGTATAAACGTTAAGTTAGTTACCAAGTGTCCACGGTTAACATATACTTTATCATACTGTTTTGAAACGCTCTTTGTAGCACTGAAGATCTCGTGGCCTACCTTACATACTGTTATACTTAAACTATAGCTCACCAACCTTTGTGTTGACGTTTTTAAGCATGTTTTTCTCAGGTGCTTGAGGTTAGCTTCCGCTGTGTACTAGTCGTGCTGTAGACACCCGCTGCTTAGAGTTGTCATCGCATAAACTACTTTACCTTGCATTCAAACTTAAGTACTTTTGAATTATGACTTGTAACGACCATTTGGGGTCACGTACACTTAATTATTGCTTCTACTTAGTGAAACATACTTTTGGAATGTAAAACTTTCGATGTTGGTTTGACATCACTTTTAATTATGAATGCAAACTCTTTTTAAAAACGCATATAGTACTTAACCTTGTAATGATCCTATTGTTGATGGTCCGTACATGATGATTTAGTACGGGGCATCACATAAATATTCCTCGGGTATTACCTACCCGTTAAAATATTTTCATCATTAACAGTTTGTACGAAAGAATTTTCAATTACAATCTTTATGAAAATATATATACATATATATTTTCTTCAGATGTAATTATGGATTTAATGAGTCAATATGATATTAAACTCATCTGATTTTCGGTTTGAGTTAGAATAAATAATCTCTAAAACTTTTAGAAACCACATATTCTTCGCAGAATATTTCTTCAATGAAATTATGGATCAATACTTCATCGTTCATTGTTGTTGGTACTCCTTGGTATCTATGGTGCGTATGATGTTGATGTTCGTGGGACAGATTGTGAAATTGAGGCTTGCGATGCAGTTGTTATTGGTGGTGGTAATGGTACTGGTTATGCTGATGGTGCTGCTGCTGGTGTTTGTAACCTTTGCACCATATTCTCCAAAGCCACTACCCGAGCGCGAAGCTCGTTGACTTCTTCTATTACACCGGAGTGATTGTCGGCTCGGACGAGCGGATAAATATGATCTAGAATTTGGTATAGTATATAATCGTAACGAGATACTCTGGAAATGAGAGAGAAAATGGTGTTTCGGACAGGTTCGCCAGTAAGTGCTTCAGTTTCTTCGCAAAGAGGGCAATGTGGTGGATGAAAAGGATCACCTTCTTCTTGTCTCCAATGATTGAGGAGGCTACGAATCCAGCCCCAATTCATCAAGAATAGATGATGGCTAATCAGTTGATCCATTCCGGTTACACTGCTTTCGGAGCTCGAGTGAAAAACCATATCGGAATCCGACGAACTTGAACTGGTTGCGGAAGTCATCTTGCACGGTTAGATAAAGGATTTTATGAAATGATTTTTGGATATCGGATGATATTCTAATTACATAGAATATCTATGTATAGTACAGAAGATCCCGTAGATTACGGAGGAAATTAAGGAAACGTGTCAGACAAAGTCTACAGTAACAGATACGCTAAGATATGGATTAGCAGATACGTTAAGATATAAATTTTGTCTCTACACTATTCATGCAATCAATGCAATAAGAAGCGTCTAGACTAAGAATGATAAGCAGGTAATTTCCTAAGGATGATAAGCAGGTAATTTTCGACACGAAATGATAAGCAAAACTTTTGACATGCAGACACGGTCGAAGTCCAGACTCACTAATGCATCTTAACAACTATAAGTTAGACACACTAATGCAAGACCTGGTTCACTAAGACCACCGCTCTGATACCAACTCTAACGACCCGTCCTAATCCATCTGGATGAATACATTACAATTGATTATATCGAGCGGTACTTGACCTCTATATGATACATTTTACAAACATTGCATTCGTTTTTAAAAGACAAACTTTCTTTACATCGAAAGTTGACGGCATGCATACCATTTCATAATATATCCAACTATAATTGACTTAATAATAATCTTGATGAACTCAATGACTCAAATGCAACGTCTTTTGAAATATGCCATGAATGACTCCAAGTAATATCTCTAAAATGAGCAAATGCATAGCGGAAGATTTCTTTCATACCTGAGAATAAGCATGCATTCAAGTGTTAACCAAAAGGTTGGTGAGTTCATAGGTTTATCGTAAACAATAAAATTTATTATTTTAATAGACCACAAGATTTAATATTCCCATTTCCCATAAACGTCATGCATAAAATTCATTCATATGGATTGAACACCTGGTAATCGACCTTAACAAGTTGCATATAGAATATTCTCATCATTCCGGGACAACTTCGGACATGATAAATTTGCCATCATTCCGGGAAAACTTCGGACATGATAAATTCGGCATCATTCCGGGAAAACTCCGGACATGATAAATTCACCATAATTCCGGGAAAACATCGAACATGATAAATTCGCCATCATTCCGGGAAACCATCGAACATGTTAAATTTGCCATCATTCCGGGAAAACTTCGGACATGATAAATTCGCCATAATTCCGGGAAAACATCGGACATGATAAATTCGCCATCATTCCGGGAAAACTTCGGATATGATAAATTCGCCATCATTCAGGAAAAACATCAGACATGATAAATTCGCCATCATTCCGGGAAAACATCGGACATGATAAAAAGGGCACATTCGATTTCGATAATTCAACCATATAATGTAGTTTCGATTACTTGTGTCCATTTCGTAAAACAGTTATAAAAGTATTTCATGTATTCGCAGTTCAAAATATATTTCAAAAGCATTTAACAAAACAGTTATAAAAACAGAGCATGTATTCTCAGTCCCAAAAATGTAAAGAGTGAAAGGGAATCAAATGAACTCACCTATTGTATTTTATAGTAAAAATACATATGACGATATTGAACAAGTGTAGGGTTGTCCTTGGATTCATGAACCTATATTATTCATATATATTAACACCTATCACATTTAATCGACTAAGTTTATTTATATTATATAATGTATTAATATTAATATCTTATATATATATATATATATATATATATATATATATATATAGGATTATATTATGATATGTTTTTATATAACTATTACTTTATTAGGTAAAATAATATTTATAATAAAAAGTTGTAATATTTTTATAAAAATAAGGATACTAATTATAATAAGAAATAATTGTAGTGTTAGTAAAAATGATGATAATAATATATAAAATCTTGATAATGATAATATTAATAATAATAATAATAATAATAATAATAATAATAATAATAATAATAATAATAATAATAATAATAATAATAATAATAATAATAATAATAATAGTGATAGTAATAATAACAAAAATAATAAAAGTGCTACCTTAATAAAATAAGTTCCAAAAAAAAAATAACTGCCCATGCCCGGCTTGAACCCACGACCTCTCTCTCACCCGCAACACCCCAAACCATTTTATCCGTCTAGTTTATCTGTTTTAATACTGGATTCCAAGCTTATAGCACATATCATCGTCATTTATCTATTTCCTAGTCCAAAATACATCGGCCCAACTGTAATCTTATAAGCCCAACATTTAATTGTATTGAAACCCAATTAGCAAAACAATTTCGTGGCCCAACAAACATGGCAGCCCATACGTTTCTTTACATTAGCTCGATGGATTATATAATGTGAGTTTTGACTGGAAATAAAACAATATCACCTCACTCCTCGTATCATTATCACCTTTATTCATTCTTATTCTTACTGCATCCCATCATCATCATTAAAATAATATTATCATCATCGACTTATTACCATAGCATCAATATAAGCGCTTATCATCATCACTTCACCATTTATCAATTATTATAACCATCGTTGCTGTAACAGTAGGTATAAACGAATAGAAGAAATTTAGTGGGTTTCGTTTTGGTGGCTTACGATCAACCAAATATCCACATAAACCGAACGATTCATATAAATGAGGCAATGATCCAATCTGTAGTAGGTTTTGATGATGATGATTCTCGAATAAAAACTGAAAGAATAGCAATAGTTCGAGTAATATGTAATGGTCTGGTAGTTGTAGCAGATGGAAATTAAAAAAAAACATAGATATAGGTGAGTACGATAGTAGTACCCATTCAATTAGAGTAGTAAGTTCAACATGGGTTTTGGTGGTGGGTCTTGATTGAAAAGATAAACGTATTAGTTCGATGTTTTGGTGATGTTCTTTAGACATAAACAGGAGAGAGAGAGAGAGAACGAGGGAGAGAGAGTTGTGGTGGTACATGGTAGAAGGTAGTGACACCGGCCAAAGGTGTACGGTTGAGGAGGTGAGCGTGGTGTGTGGTAGTCGATCAAAACCGAAGGAAGGAAGGTGTTCTACCGTGGTGGATCGTGAGTGATTTTGAATACATGAGAACAACAATAATGACGGTTTGATGAAGATTTACATGTGATCTGAGTCTAATCAAAATAGCAGCTCGACAACTTTAATTCGTAAACGGTTAACAAAAAATAGAAGCCTACGGTAGTGGTGAGGGTTTCGTGATGGTGACCGAAGGTTGTAATGGATGGTGATGAATTTGTTGTCGACGGTGGTGTATGGTGATGGTTTAAAACAACAACAAAATAATAACAGTTAGTTGTAATTGATGCCGGTTTTTGGGTGTGTTTACAGTTTAAACAAAGACTAATTAAATTAGTTGTAGAAGAAGATAGTCATAGTGTGGGTTTGTCTATGAATAGGTTGATGGTTTGGGTGATTTTCGAATAAGAATAACAATAAGAGGGTTTGGTTGGTGTTGTAGGTAGTGTTTGAATTGATCAATATGGAATGGTTGAAGATGGTTGCCATATATAACTGTGAACTCCATTAATATATATATGTAAAAGTAGAAGATATATAATATGGTTTATAATATATATAATAATTATAATAATAATAATATACTGATCATGTGGGTAATCAGAGAAAAATGTGTCACCACTTAGCCGTCTCAATCATAGTTTGATATTTTCTTTCACGGACCGAATTTCGTACTCCGTTGTTAAATCAGGGGCGGATAAAAGTCTTCAGAAAAATCCCATATTTTTAAATTAACTATATTTATTTATTTTGGTCATTATGGTATAAAATTCGAACATTAACTATTAAATAAAAATTACATTAATTATTCACTCCCAACCCCAAGTAAAATATGGAAAGTTTTAAAATTCCTAAATATATCTTTAATAAGCCTAAAATTTATAGAACTCATTTTTGGATCACCGTTTATTTTAAAATAATATCAGTTTGAATTTAACTTGCTTAATATCAATCGGAACATCAATGAATATTACAATTATTTAATATTTATTATTTTATTTTTTTATATATAATTTATTTGTATAAAGATATGTTTTAAATAAAATTATTATTTTTACATAATTAATTTCTAACAATTACATCATAAATTTTATTTCAAATCATATATATATTTATTTAAATATATACATACCTATTTACAAATAGTTGTTGGTGAATCGTCGGAGATAGTCAAAGGGTAATTTGAATATATGAACATAGTTTTCCAAAATTTGTGAGACTCAACATTACAGACTTTGCTTATCGTGTCGGAATTATATAAAGATTAAGTTTAAATTTGATCGGAAATTTCTGGGTCATCACACATATAAACAATGTCTCCAAATCTTGAGTGCAAACATAACAACTCCCAATTCTAAATCATGGGTCGTATAATTTTGTTCATGAATTTTCAACTAACGTGACGTGTAAGCAATGACTTTCTTTCGCTACATCAAAACACAACCAAAGCCCTGACGCGAAGCGTCACTGATATAGCTAAAAACGTACACATTTTTAGTCGCAATATCGGACCGAAATAATAAATTTTTAATCGTAATTGTTTCATTTTCGAGTTGTAATTGTATCAATAATTCGAGAATGTAAAAGGAGCTTCGAGGTGAAAAATTTGTTAAGAAATTGGTTAAAGACGAAGATGTACAAGTCAACAATCACAAAATACAAGATATCCAAGCTATCCACCAAGTTGTAACGATTCTGCATGTTTGAACGATAATAATTAAATAATAATAATATATAATAATAATAATAATAATAATAATAACATCAATAATAATAATAATAATAATAATAATAATAATAATAATAATAATAACAATAATAATAATAATAATAATAATAATAATAATAATAATAAAATTCGTAGTTTGGTAAGCATCAGGTGCTCTTCACATTCTAGGGAGTTTGACTAGATTATGTTTCTATTAATTGTGGTACTAAACACACACAAAAACACACGTACCAAACACACACCAAAACACACGTACTAAACACACACACACACACACACACAAAACCTACTCCGCAATATTTACTATATATTCTCGATAGAAGTTCACAAAGGAGGGGGAGGAGTTTTTCAGTCTCTGACCGATACTCCATCCGTATGCAGTAATAATTACTCCGTAAAAAATTAGTAGTGTAGTTTTGTACTGTAAAATATTATTGTACGGGAATTGTAATTCAAGTTTCTACAGTGTGAAGATAATGGAAGTGAACTTTTATTGTAAGTTTATCTTTTATCCTTGTCTCATGTCCCATAGCTAAGTTTATATTATGTTTACTTAGATTGAATAATCGTGATGCTTGAATAAGAAAAATGAAAAGGGTTAAATTAAATTTTTACTATAATTAATGTTTAAACAAAAGAACGACACTTGTGGATATTGGGATATTGACTATTAATGGATATGGTATTTGTTTAATAGAGTGATAACTCATTAATTTAATACACATATTTACAATTTGTTATATGTATAAATAATCATATACGTTTAACCGGATACGGGAACGGATTATTTATATATATTAATAATTGTGCATTTAACCGGATACGGGAATGAATTAATATTTAATAAACTAGTTGAAACAGGGGTGGATTATATGCAGTGATAACTGGTGTAATTGTTAACAAAAGTGAAACCCGCGTCACATCTTAAGTCTTTAATTAGTTGGAATATTTGACTATAGTCACGAGCTCTAAGGCGACGAGGATACTCGCGTCTTGTAATTGTGATTATAGGCCTGTGCTGGATAACTCCAGGTAGACTTATTAAATATTCCAGGTACAAAAGAAATTAACTCAAGGTAAAAAGTCAAAAATGTCAAACATTATGATTCACGAAGTCTAGATAAACATAATATCCTTTTATTATATTTTTATCTTGTTTAGTTAAGATTTATTTACCTTTACTGTCATAATTATCTTTTTACCGTCTAGAATAAAATTTACTGTTTTATCTCTTTAGCCTTATAATTGCCTTTAGTTGTTAATTTCATAAATAAAAAGTTAAACTGACAAACTGGTCGTTAAACGGTAAAACCCCCCTTTTTTCTAGTTTAATTAATTGTAGTTAAATTCATAAATATACTCCTCCCTGTGGAACGAACTTGACTTGCCAATATCTATTTCTGCACGATCGGGATTAGTTGCCTGTATTGTGATAATACTTATTAGCTAGTTTTGTTGTAAAAATATAAAGGTCGGATTTATCACATCAACTTTTTAGCGCCGCTGCTGGGGAGGCAGTGCTATTTAAGTTTTTAATTACTTTTAGTTATTTTTATTAATTTTTTTTACATCATTTGTATTTTGACTTTAATGTAGTAGCTAAAATTTGGTCATAAGTGTATTATGGAAAATCTTGAAAATATATTGGAAACTCTTTCTAACATCCAAAATGAATTAAAATATTAAAACACTACTTCGAAATGGGTGTTGATGAAAATTCGTTCGGTCAGTCTTAGAGCACAAATGATGAAACAATAACTAGTTATGAAATTTGTGGAGATTGTCATTTAACATGGGAATGTTATTATTACATTCCTATGGAGAATGATGCCCCCATGGAATCGACATGGAATGATTATAATGGGAGTAGCTCAACTTGGGATTATCCGCAGGAACATCTCCGAGTTCAACAACCAGAAGAAATACAAACTTATCCGTCTTAAAATTTTATTTATTTTATGGAAATCAAACTTGAAGAACTTAACGTTCAAAATCAATGGATGAGAGAATTTGTGAATTGGCAATCTAAAACTCTATCAGAAAACACACATGTTGATATGAGGGGTCATGCGCACGAAAATATCATATCATCAGATTTTGTTGAATTTGAGAGCTCCGAAATCACCAATTATCCCGACGATACTCCTTATTCCGTTTTACCAATTTCACAACATATCGACACATTAGCCTCTATCGAAAAAATCATTGATCCATCTATGGATGAAGAAGAAGTACGGGTGACAAATTTGCACTATTGGGAAGACGACGACGATGAAAATATTTCTCCCGAGATCAAAGTGGTGGGACCGATAAAGATCGCTAAAGAAGAAGAATTTTCTTCAAGTCCAAAAATTACAATTCCACACATTTCCACTCCAATATTCTCAATGACCGAGTCATCTATCGAAGATGAACTCTGATCCTTAATAGATGCTGACATCTTAGATTTCACCCAATTGGGTGAACGAGGTGAAAACTTTGATCCCGAGAATGAACTGAAGGAATTGTTGGGAATCGTCCACCCTCAAGAAATGTATAGATGGGAGTCGGTATATAATGATCCATTTGACCAAGAACCGGAAAAGAGACGCATCCATATACTAAAAGCTACGCTTAAAGGAGAGTTAATTAGTGACACTCGGGTAGGTCTAAAATTTTATAATTTTAAACTCACTGATATATTATACACCACCCGAGATGTAAATAACTGGCTCACTATTCTAATTCGTGGAACTTTTTCCACTGACTTCACATGTCATCCGATAAGTGTGGGAAATTTTTACCGCACTTAACGTTAAATTTGGGGTTCGAGTCAAGTGCATAACTCGTTAATAAACATGCACGATGAATAAGGGTAAAGACGCATTTTGAAAGATTGTCATTCAGTTCAGAAAAAGCACATATTTTCATGACACTTGCATGTGATGGCGATTAAGGAATGGCCATCAGCCATCGGTCCGTGATCTCCGGCTTTAAGCCAAGGAGGTTTTAACTCTTTTTCTCACTATTTGTCCTCTCAAATTTATCGTTGTAGTCCGATTTCATGCAAGTGAGGGCATTGCATGATCTCAAGTGTGGGGATGAAGTATAAATTCTCTCGGGTTCATACACTTGGCTTATTTTCTAAATTTGAATTCATTTAGTTGAAATTTTTAAATTTTTTCACAACTTGTTTAATATAGTTACGAATGATACAACTAGGTGTTAAAAGCCGAAATTATTGTTAACTCCAAAAGGACATAAATTGAGAAACAACTAAATTTGTGAGTTTTTTTGATTGAATCGGGATTAATAAGATTCGAGAAAAAAAAAGCCAAGTGTGGGGAGATTTGTAAATTAATATGAACTATTATCACATGCTCTGCGCAAAGATTATTGCAGGTACTTTTGTTTTGGACTGTATAATTGTTTTACCCATAAATGTAAATAAATAAAATAAGTTTGGATCTTTGAGATGAATCAACTCCATCCTTATAGGAAGTAAAGTATTTCAAAAAAGAAAGCGCTCTCTGATTTTGGTCAGGAAGTTGTCGTCCAGACCGGTTGTTGTGTCTACAAAAAACCTTGAAAAGTTTTCTCTAAAATCAGCTGAAAATCCACGGATCTCAGCATCAAACAGGGTCTTAGCGGTCAGACTTATCCTAACCATGAGATGGATCTATCTCGCACAATGGGGAGGCACCATGACACTACTTGTGACGACCCGACAATTTCCGACCAAATTTAAACTTAATCTTTATATGTTTCCGACACGATAAGAAAAGTCTGTAACATTGAAGTCTCATTAACTTTGAACTGTGTTCGTGCATACATTTAACCTTTGAACTATTTATATGGATTCATTTGACCTTTGACTATTTCTGACGATTCATGAACGATTAATTGTAAATAGATACATATATATTTAAATATATATATATATATATATAAAATAATTTGGATATTATATGATATAATATAAGATTAAATTGTTGGAAATAAATATGTAAAATAAAATACATTGTAATAAAAACTATTATTTTATATATATTATATGTATATATATTGTTATATTTAATTTAATTATTTAATATATATTTATTTGCGTAGTAAATTTTGTTATTTAAAACTGTTTATATATACACACAGTTTATATTAAATATAATTTATTTTGAGCTTAAATGGTAAATGTCTGTAACTTTCGGTTGACGTTTAATTATTCTTAAAATAGGTCTAATATATATATATATATATATATATATATATATATATATATATATATATATATATATATATATATATATATATATATATATATATATATATATATATATATATATATATATATATATATATATATGAAGTATTAAAATAAAAGTTGGTCCAAAATATGATTAAAAAGATAATAGTTTTGATAAATATTTTCTTTACCTTTTCAATCTAAATTTTTGTACTCCATACATATAAATTGGAACAGAAAATAAATAATTATCGAATGTTTTTGATCAGGTTTCAAGCAGGTAATGAGTGAAATAATTTAATATGTTTAATCTAAAAATTTGGGATTTTTAGGGACACTTTTATATGTTAACTGTTTAGCAATGGATACGATATGGCCATCCGTGATAAACTGTCGGTAGAGTAGGTTAAATTAAACGGATGCTTTACTGTACCCTCATGAACCACTTAATCTTCTTTATATTATAATATTTATATTTATATTATAATATATTTCTAGTTAACTGCATTTGTATGTGATTATCTATATTATTTGCATATACATATGGAAAACAATTGAAGCAAGACACCCTCTTCCATCCCCGGCACCTTATCACCACCGTCTAACACCATGAACCGCCACCACCATGTTCAACCCACCGGCTACCACCACTATCTTGTGTGCTTCTTCTTCTTGGTGACAATCGCCATCACCTTGAGCACCTTCAATCACCACACGCCATCGTCACCCTAAACCAACACTCACTTCCACCATCACAAACCACGTTGTCATCGCCTACGGCTGCTATTTGTTTCCTGTAATGAACCCATCACCACCTGAGATATATTCTGATCAAAACAAGTTTACTCCTTCTTTTCTGATTCGTTCCTTTATTTTACAACTGAGAAACCACCATTAAATCACTTTGTACGAGTACTGTAGCACTAGTGATGAAGATGATGAATAGTGTTTATGATTTTATGTGATCGTGATGATGATGATATCATTTACAACGGCTGCTCGCTGTTTTCTTCTATTTTCTGTTTTGATCAAACACCTAAATCAATCATTAATCAAGCTAAAAGATCTCTGCAAATTTGTTCCTTGTTGCATCGCTGTTTTGTAGTTTCAAATCACCATTCCATAACCATTTAACCATCATCTTAAAACCACCTTTAATCTCTAAAATTATGTTTCTATTCGAACGACACAACACCACAAGAACAACTAACTGTTGCTGCATACTTCCTGTTTTCTGTTCGACATCAAAACCACCATAACCACCACCTCCATCGACCGTACTGCTGCTGCTCGAATTCTGTAATGACGTGTTGATGAAACAAGGTATAAGGATGAATGATGATGCGAGCTTGAAGATGATGATGAACATTGAACGGTGATATTAAAAAAATTGATAACCGGCGACTGGATTATTTTTGTTGTTGATTATTACTGCTACTATATTTGATCGGCCGAAATCAAACCCAGGAAGTGGTTGAAGCCGCTGCTATGTTATTGGATTTATTTGTAAATTAAAAACGCGTACAAGTAAACCTTAAACCTAGTGGGTTTAGTTATCTTAAGGCCCAATTGTTCCTTAAATAAATTTGGTGAGTTGGGCTTGTGAGGCGATGTGGGCCATATACCCTTTGTATTGCTGGGCTGCTATGATAGTTATTAGAACATGAAGACGGGTACGGTATAGCTATAATTAAAATCGTGTTCTTAACAGAAAAAGAGAAACAGATGGGTGGCTAGAGTGTATTGTGTTTGCGGGTGGGCGAGAGGTCTCGGGTTCGAACCTAGGCAACGACAGTTTTTATTTTTAAAAGCTTATTTCCTTAAAGGTAGTATATTATTATATTTATTATATTCATTGTTATTATTATGATTATGATTATTATTATTGTTATTATTATAATTATTATTATCATACTTATAAGTAATATAAACATTATTATCATTATTATTATAATTATTAGTACTATTATTATTATTATTATATTATCATTATTATCATTAATATGATTATTATCATTATTAGTATTGATATTATTAAAAATTATTATTATTATTATTGTCTTTTTTACTAAAATTTCTATTAAAACCATCATTTTTATTAAAATTACCATCATTATTAAAAATATTATTTTTATGAAAACTATCATTTTATTTTATCATTATTATCAATATTACTAATAATATTTATATCATTACAATGAAAGTTAGTTATATAAAGTATACTTAATAAAACTATATTAATACTTTATAAATTTTTATATAAAATAAATATATTTAAAATAATAATGAAACACAATAATATATTAAAATAACAATTATATCACTAATAATATATAAATTTGTTCGATTTCAATTATATGTATTAATATATATAAATGATATAGGTTCGTGAATCCAAGGCCAACCCTACTTTTGTTAAATGTCGTCATATGTATTTTTACTACAAAATACATTAGGTTAGTTTCATTTGCTCCCTTTTTACTCATTACATTTTTAGGCTGAGAATATATGCAATGTTTAAATAACTGGTTTTGCAATATTTATATGCGTGAGTTTCATTTGCCTTTTTACCCTTTATATTTTTAGGCTGAGAATACATGCGCAATTTTTATAAATATTTTACGAAATAGACACAAGTAATCGAAACTACATTATATGGTTGAATGATCGAAGCCGAATATGCCCCTTTTTGCTTGGTAACCTAAGAATTAGTAAACCGATCTACTAATTGACATGAATCCTAAAGATAGATCTATTGGGCCTAACGAACCCCATCCAAAGTACCGGATGCTTTAGTACTTCGATGTTGTTTATATCATGTCTGAAGGATTTCCCGGAATGATAGGGGATAATCTTATATGCATATTGTGAATGTCGGTTACCAGGTGTTCAATCCATATGAATGATATTTTTATCTCTATGCATGAGACGTATATTTATGAGAATTGGAAATATGAAATCTTGTGGTCTATTAAATTTATGAAATGATTGTTTATGATAAACTAATGAACTCACCAACCTTTTGGTTACCACTTTAAAGTATGTTTATTCTCAGGTACGAAAGAAATCTTCCGCTGTGCATTTGCTCATTTTAGAAACATTACTTGGAGTCATTCATGGCATATTTCAAAAGACGTTGCATTCGAGTCATCGAGTTCATCAAAATTATTATTAAGTCAATTATAGTTGGATATATTCTGAAATGGTATGCATGCCGTCAATTTTCGTTGTAAAGAAAGATTGTCTTTTAAAATTGAATGCAATGTTTGTAAAATGTATCATATAGAGGTCAAATACCTTGTGATGTAATCAACTGTTGTGAATCATTTATAACCGATATGGACTTCGTCCAGATGGATTAGGACGGGTCTCTACAGTTGGTATCAGGGCGGTGGTCTTAGCGAACCAGGTCTTGCATTAGTGTGTCCAACGGATAGTTGTTTAGATACATTAGTGAGTCTGGACTTCGACCGTATCTGCATGTCAAAAGTTTTGCTTATCATTTAGTGTCGAAAATTATTTGCTTATCATCCTTAAAGTCTAGACACGTCTTACTGCCTCTATTGTATAGACAGTGTATAGATAAATTCTTATCTTAGCGTATCTGTTATTGTTACCTTTGCCTGACAGCTTTCGTAGATTCCTCCGTAACTTATGGAATTTTAGTATTATACATGCATATGTAAATTATGTATTGCAGGATACTAATCTACATTCTATAATCTGTTTCTTATCAAAAAAATCCTTCATCTGATCGTACGAGATGAATCCCTCAACTAGTTCGAGTCCCTCAGATTCCGATAGCTATTTCGATAATTATTCCGACAACTATTCCGATATGGATGTTCACCTAAGCTCCGAAAGAAGCGTCACCAGAATGAATCAGCCAATCATCCATCCCCAATTCATCTGATGAGTTCGTAGTCGACTTAATCAATGGAGACGCGAAAAAAAAAAAAAATAAAAAAAAAAAGCGATCCCTTCCACCAACCAAATTCACCTCTTGACAATGAACCTGAAACGTTTACTAGCGAACCTGTTCGAGACACCATTTTCTCTCTCATTTTCAAAGTATCTCATCACGATCATATACTATCTCAGATTCTAAACCTCATTCATCCGCTCGTCCGAACCGACAATCATCCCGGTGAAATAGAAGAAGTTAACGAACTTCGCGCACAAGTTGTAGTCTTGGAAAATATGGTGCAAAATGTACCAGCTTCATCCAAATCACCGGCACCAACAGTACCACCAACAACCCAAGTTTCAATATCACATGCCTCAACATCTCAATCTATACCTCGAGTATAATCATCGTTCTACATGATGTTCTACATCAGTTATCTTCGTTCGACATGGCGATTATGTAATCTCTAATGTTTTAGAGATTATGTATTCTTATTCTAACGATAAATCAAATGAGTTTAATATCATATTAACTCATTAAATCCATGATTACATCTGAAGAAAATATATATGTATGTATGTTTTCATAAAGAATGTAATTAATAATTCTTATGTACAAATTGTTAATGGTGAAAATATTTTAACGGGTAGGTAATACCCGAGGAATATTTAGATTTCACATTAATAAGTTACATTGTACATTCTTTCAAATCTGATTCAACAGTCATTTACTATCCTGTTTACATCTACAGATATACGTATCCATTCACCGCAGAATAACCATATTCATCCAATTTCACATTTGGATTTTGATCTATCAAAAATCAAGTGGCTTAATGAAGGAAACATTTGACAAAATAAAATTTGTTAGAAACAAATAAATTAACTATGAGAAATTTTGTTAAGAATCCACGCTAACTGTTCCTAGCTAATTGTTCCCAGCTAACTGATTACACTTTATTTATCGCAATTTAATTATCGCAATTTACATTCTCGCAATTTTATTTATCGTCATTTATTTTCTGTTATTTACTTTACGCATTTTATTTATCGTCATTTAATTTCTGTATTTATTTTACGCACTTTAAATATCGGGACACGTATGCAAGGTTTTGACATATCATATCGACGCATTTATATATATTATTTGGAATAACCATAGACACTCTATATGCAGTAATGATTGAGTTCTCTATACAGGGTTGAGGTTGATTCTACAATAATATATATAATTTGAGTTGTGATCGAGTCTGAGACATGTACACGGGTCACGATACATATTATTTAATTCGAATATTATATATTAAACTATATATGAATTATTGGACTGTTAACTGTGGAATATCGACTGTGGACTGCCAACATTGGACAATTAAAATGAATTAAAATATTGATTATAACATATGAAACTAAACAATTCTTCAAGTTTGCCACTTGATTTCATCTTAAACCTCATTTGTATCTCGATGATTACAAACTGCGTTCAAACCTTTCATGATTCTTGAAAACTCCTCAATCGATAGGATGAACCAACCGCACTTCATCTACGGAAGGAAAGATTTATGCATATAATTATGCACCTGAAAAACTCTCGGAAATTGAGTAAACGTTTAACACGTAGTTGTGCTAATTCCTTTAGTGTTATTATTACCCAATATAACTTTGCAGTTCTTCTTCAAAATAGCAAAGTTTATCACAGCTCCAGCAAGTCAACTTCGACTTTTCGTTCAAAACAACCTTATTAAAACCTTGATATATATGTGTACTCTTTTATTGTTACCGAGGAACCTTTTATATTCCACGACATTATCAGAAGATGTACCAGCAACTCCGTTGATCTTTGATTTTCCAAAAATTATTATATTCATTGAAACCCTATCATATACTCATTCGCATCTTGTGACGAGTATTGCCATACCAAATACCGGGAATCAGCAATCATTATTTTGAATCTCGCAACAATTTTACAACAACAGTTATATGTATATATATATATATAAATATAACATGTACCTCTTAAAATCATGATCTTCAATTATGAAATTTTGAACAGCACCCAGTCTACAAATCAATACCACAAATTCTGAAAAGGCTGAATACAGCAGCACAAACTGTACACGACCATAACTGTCGAAAGTTTGATGATAAAGAATAGAGTATTGGAAACACTCAATAGAAAATTTAGTACCGAAAAGCGGATTATGCGAAACTATGAAGGAAGCCGTGGACAAATCACAAAGAATAAGTTTGACTTCAAAGAATCCAAATGATTCTGTTTCTGATGAAATCTTTAGCGAATACCTTGCTTCCGAATCTAAACCCTTACGGATAAATCTTCTTCATCATCCATCGATATTAGAAATTCCAAGATATCATCGTATCTTTCATTATAAATATCCTCCATATTTCTGAAGATATTTTCATAACTATTCTTATCTGAAATCATTAATCTCTTCTGATATCAGTGTTACATCATATAGAAACTGTTAGTTTCTATATTCTGTAAACTTTCGAGCTTAACATATGAATGTTATTGAAGTAATGTTGGGAACTGATACATGAGTTAGTATAATATAATGACACTTGATCAACGTGATTATATTACAGTAAGTCATGCTGAGTTTCTAATGGAACGTGATGATTCACAGATCATATCGTAATCCTGTGCTATGTTACATAACTCTTTCATTCAAATTAACTTTTGAACATATCAAGAAAATATATTCTCTATAGTTCTATTCTCAGTGATTCTGGTAATTTGACAAATCAAATCGTGCTATTACGTTCTTTCTTGCTCAGAACATTAAGATCATTCGAAACTCCATACCTACAAATTCTGGACCAATACTTGCGAAAAGAAAACAAAAGTATGAAGCTCCGAAATAGAAAGGGGGTATAAATCACAGCAAATAAGAGAGAGCATTAACTGTGGATGACAATGATTATAGGAGACAGAAGCAGGAACACCGAAATATAAGAGAAAATATAAAGCCCAATAACAACGCAGAAATTACAAACCATGGATATTAATATGAAAAGCAATATAAAAACACGGTATAATTAAGAATAGTATCACCCCAAGGTAATGGTAGAAGTAAACAGATATTTCTGATGGAAGATTTAAAAGAAGGGTGACGGAAATGATAATTAGAAAAATATCAGGGTTTAGAATTGGATTAAGCATTTTCACAATCTTTTGAATTTGGAGATTTTATAGAAATGGTGAGAATAAAGGAACGGAAGAGCTTAATCTATAATGGAAATAGCAGACAGAGTAATCGAGGCAGATCACCGTATTTGATTTTAGAGATCTTAATTTTACTTATTCGCCGAAGAATCAAATCTTTTAGATTCCGAAGATCTTCTTTAAATCCCTTGAATTCCGGAATTCAACCCTGACTCTCTCCAAAGTTAAGACAAACCTTATTCTCTGAATTCAAACGAGACAGCGTCAAAAGTTAAGACGAACCTTACTTTCTAAATTCAACAGTGACTACGTCAAAAGTTAAGGCAACCTTGACTTTCCTCATCTCACCCTTTTGTGTTAACTTCATTCGTGCTCTTCGAATAATCGAATTATTTTATCTGTATTATTCAATAATGATAAAACTCTATTTATCAGTTCATATTCGTTAGGAAAACATTTTTATGGTTAACCATGACCACCACACTCAAATTTCAGGACGAAATTTCTTTAACGGGTAGGTACTGTGACAACCCGGCAATTTCCGACCAAATTTAAACTTAATCTTTATATGTTTCCGAAACGATAAGCAAAGTCTGTAACATTGAAATCTCATTAACTTTGAACTGTGTTCGTGCATACATTTGACCTTTGAACTATTTATATAGATTCATTTGACCTTTGACTGTTTCTGACGATTCATGAATGATTAATTTTAAATAGATATATATATATATATATATATATATATATATATATATAATAATTTGGATATTATTTGATATAATATAAGATTAAATTGTTAGAAATAAATATGTAAAATAAAATACATTGTAATAAAAACTATTATTTTATATATATATTATATATATATATTGTTATATTTAATTTAATTATTTAATATATATTTATTTGCGTAGTAAATTTTGTTATTTAAAACTGTTTATATATACACACAGTTTATATTAAATATAATTTATTTTGAGCTTAAATGGTAAATGTCTGTAACTTTCGGTTGACGTTTAATTATTCTTAAAATAGGTCTAATATATATATATAAATATATATATATATATATATATATATATATATATATATATATATATATATATATATATATATATATATATATATATATGAAGTATTAAAATAAAAGTTGGTCCAAAATATGATTAAAAAGATAATAGTTTTGATAAATATTTTCTTTATCTTTTCAATCTAAATTTTTGTACTCCGTACATATAAATTGGAACAGAAAATAAATAATTATCGAATCTTTTTGATCATGTTTCAAGCAGGTAATGAGTGAAATAATTAAATATGTTTAATCTAAAAATTTGGGATTTTTAGGGACACTTTTATATGTTAACTGTTTAGCAATGGACACGATATGGCCATCCGTGACAAACTGTCGGTAGAGTAGGTTAAATTAAACGGATGCTTTACTGTACCCTCATGAACCACTTAATCTTCTTTTTATTATAATATTTATATTTATATTATAATATATTTCTAGTTAACTGCATTTGTATAAGATTATATATATTATATGCATATACATATGGAAAACAATTGAAGCAAGACACCCTCTTCCATCCTCGGCACCTTATCACCACCGTCTAACACCATGAACCGCCACCACCATGTTCAAAGCACTGGCTACCACCACTATCTTGTGTTCTTATTCTTCTTGGTGACAACCGCCATCACCTTGAGCATCTTCAATCACCACACGCCATCGTCACCCTAAACCAACACTCACTTCCACCATCACAAACCACATTGTCATTGCCTACGGCTGCTATTTGTTTCCTGTAATGAACCCATCACCACCTGAGATATATTCTGATCAAAACAAGTTTACTCCTTCTTTTCTGATTCGTTCCTTTATTTTACAACTGAGAAACCACCATTAAATCACTTTGTCCGAGTACTGTAGCACTAGCGATGAAGATGATGAATAGTGTTTATGATTTTATGTGATCGTGATGATGATGATATCATTTACAACTGCTGCTCGCTGTTTTCTTCTGTTTTCTGTTTTGATCATACACCTAAACCAATCATTAATCAAGCTAAAAGATCTCTGCTAATTAATTCCTTGTTGCATTGCTGTTTTGTAGTTTCAAATCACCATTCCACAACCATTTAACCATCATCTTAAAACCACCTTTAATCTCTAAAATTATGCTTCTATTCGAACGACACAACACCACAAGAACAACCAACTGTTGCTGCATACTTCCTGTTTTCTGTTCGACATCAAAACCACCATAACCACATCGACCGTACTGCTGCTGCTCGAATTCTGTAATGACGTGTTGATGAAACAAGGTATAAGGATGAATGATGATGCGAGCTTGAAGATGATGATGAACATTGAACGGTGATATTAAAAAATTGATAACCGGCGACTGGATTATTTTTGTTGTTGATTATTACTGCTACTATATTTGATAGGCCGAAATCAAACCCAGGAAGTAGTTGAAGCCACTGCTATGTTATTGGATTTATTTGTAAATTAAAAACGCGAACAAGTAAACCTTAAACCTAGTGGGTTTAGTTATCTTAAGGCCCAATTGTTCCTTAAATAAATTTGGTGAGTTGGGCTTGTGAGGCGATGTGGGCCATATACCCTTTGTATTGCTGGGCTGCTACGATAGTTATTAGAACATGAAGACGGGTACGGTATAACTATAATTAAAATCGTGTTCTTAACAGAAAAAGAGAAACAGATGGGTGGCTAGAGTGTATTGTGTTTGCGGGTGAGCAAGAGGTCTCGGGTTCGAACCTAGGCAACGACAGTTTTTATTTTTAAAAGCTTATTTCCTTAAAGGTAGTATATTATTATATTTATTATATTCATTGTTATTATTAAGATTATTATTATTATTATTGTTATTATTATAATTATTATTATCATACTTATAAGTAATATAAACATTATTATCATTATTATTATAATTATTAGTATTAGTATTATTATTATTATTATTATTATTATTATTATTATTATTATTATTATTATTATTATTATTATTATTATTATTATTATTATTATTATTATTATTATTATTATTATTATATTATCATTATTATCATTAATATGATTATTATCATTATTAGTATTGATATTATTAAAAATTATTATTATTATTGTCCTTTTTACTAAAATTTCTATTAAAACCATCATTTTTATTAAAATTACCATCATTATTAAAAATATTATTTTTATGAAAACTATCATTTTATTTTATCATTATTATCAATATTACTAATAATATTTATATCATTACAATGAAAGTTAGTTATATAAAAGTATACTTAATAAAACTATATTAATACTTTATAAATTTTTATATAAAATAAATATATTTAAAATAATAATGAAACACAATAATATATTAAAATAACAATTATATCACTAATAATATATAAATTTGTTCGATTTCAATTATATGTATTAATATATATAAATGATATAGGTTCGTGAATCCAAGGCCAACCCTACTTTTGTTAAATGTCGTCATATGTATTTTTACTACAAAATACATTAGGTTAGTTTCATTTGCTCCCTTTTTACTCATTACATTTTTAGGCTGAGAATACATGCAATGTTTAAATAACTGTTTTTGCAATATTTATATGCGTGAGTTTCATTTGCCTTTTTACCCTTTATATTTTTGGACTGAGAATACATGCGCAATTTTTATAAATGTTTTACGAAATAGACACAAGTAATCGAAACTACATTATATGGTTGAATGATCGAAGCCGAATATGCCCCCTTTTGCTTGGTAACCTAAGAATTAGTAAACCGATCTACTAATTGACGCGAATCCTAAAGATAGATCTATTGGGCCTAACGAACCCCATCCAAAGTACCGGATGCTTTAGTACTTCGATGTTGTTTATATCATGTCCGAAGGATTTCCCGGAATGATAGGGAATAATCTTATATGCATATTGTGAATGTCGGTTACCAGGTGTTCAATCCAAATGAATGATATTTTTATCTCTATGCATGGGACGTATATTTATGAGAATTGGAAATATGAAATCTTGTGGTCTATTAAATTTATGAAATGATTGTTTATGATAAACTAATGAACTCACCAACCTTTTGGTTAACACTTTAAAGTATGTTTATTCTCAGGTACGAAAGAAATCTTCCACTGTGCATTTGCTCATTTTAGAAACATTACTTGGAGTCATTCATGGCATATTTCAAAAGACGTTGCATTCGAGTCGTCGAGTTCATCAAGATTATTATTAAGTCAATTATAGTTGGATATATTCTGAAATGGTATGCATGCCGTCAATTTTCGTTGTAAAGAAAGATTGTCTTTTAAAATTGAATGCAATGTTTGTAAAATGTATCATATAGAGGTCAAATACCTCGCGATGTAATCAACTGTTGTGAATTGTTTATAACCGATATGGACTTCGTCCAGATGGATTAGGATGGGTCTCTACACTACTTAAGTAGATTAACCAGATCCCCAGATAGATGATCTCTGTAAAGATCAAACGCATCTATGTTGACTGCGGTCAACATACATATGCCTTAACAGATTGAGGTGTGCAAACTCATGGCTCACCGATGATATTTGAACGTAATGTAGCATCTTCCTAACCTACATTATTTTCTAACCAACATCACTACGATGTTAGGTTATGTAGGAAGACTCGGCTTGACCGAGAAAAAGTTTTAATCATGAAAAACGATTTTTTCCGTATAGTTTAGAGCCTTTTAGGGCTAAAACTAAAACATGAGAGCCACTTGGGGCCAAATCCGGAACACGGAAAACCCGTACTAAGTCACGTGGGACTTTAACCGCGACTTTCCTTTCATTGTACACCCCGATCTAGAGTCACAAGAGTAGCCGACTTCGGTACAATGAATGTGATGTCGTTGTCCTGAACACGAGGATAACTGTGGATGGCACACCTACCTTTCAACAAGTCTGAAACGAGTTTATCCACCTAGGTGGGTAGCTCCATGTACAAAATGTCCGATCATTGCTCAAACCACCGTTCTGAAGTTTCGATGTATATAGTCGAAAAAAACAAAAACAAAAAAACAAAAAAAAGAAGAAAAACAAAAAAAAAAAGAAAAAAAAAGAAAAGAAAAAAAAGAAGAAAAAATAAAAATATTAAGGAGAAAAATTTCTATGTTTGTATTTATGTACAAAAGTGTGATTCGAGTGAAGTGTGATTTTATTCCGATGTATTGTAAGTTCAGTATTGCTTGAGGACAAGCAACGTTTAAGTGTGGGGATATTTGATATTGCTAAAAACAAACATTTTTTTAGTCGCAATATCGGACCGAAATAATAAATTTTTAATCGTAATTGTTTCATTTTCGAGATGTAATTGTATCAATAATTCGAGAATGTAAACGGAGCTTCGAGGTGAAAATTTGTCAAGAAATCGGTTAAAGATGAAAATGTACAAGTCAACAAACACAAAGTACAAGAGATCCAATCTATCCACCAAGTTGTAACGATTCTGCACGTTTGAACGATAATAATTAAATAGTAATAATATATAATATATAATTGTTAACACCTATTTCCTTATGAGGTAAGGCTTAGTGTGTTAGCACAATACTAGAAGTGATCTAGCTAAAGGTGGAGGAGTGTTGCCGATTGATTTTTACCATCGAGAAATAATCCCTGCAGGCCCGGCACACAGATCTGGAAATCTGTGGGGTGGCTTAATCAATCTGTTGTCTATTAGGCGTTTAGATGTTAGCCGGATGACTTCTAGTGAGAGAAAGTACTATGTGAGAGAGAAAGGTGAAGTCTCTGCTCACAAATTGTCAGGATGTCTGAATGTGTAAAATGACGACCCAAGGGGTCTATTTATAGTGACAGATTCACCGAATTATTCGGGGACACGTGTCAGATGATGATACGTTATGTTACTCGTGATACGAAGTTTACACTGAATGTGGCGCTCTCCATCCAGGACTTAAGAGCTAGGCGGCCTTCAAGGCTTATGCATGGCGGAATTAGCCTGTACATCGGAGAACGCTTGACGGACAGTTTCACAAAACCATTGTTCTCAGTGTTCTTGATGCTATTTTCATGCGAATATTGTGCCTTTATGCGTATATACGACAGGATACACCAATAATAATAATAATAATAATAATAATAATAATAATAATAATAATAATAATAATAATAATAATAACATCAATAATCAATAATAATAATAATAATAATAATAATAATAATAATAATAATAATAATAATAATAATAATAATAATAATAATAATAATAATAATAATAATAATAATAAAATCCGTAGTTTGGTAAGCATCAGGTGCTCTTCACATTCTAGGGAGTTTGACTAGATTATGTTTCTATTATTTGTGGTACTAAACACACACAAAAACACACGCACCAAACACACACCAAAACACACGCACTAAACACACACACAAAACACACTCCACAATATTTACTATATATTCTCGATAGAAGTTCACAAAGGAGGGGGGAGGAGTTTTTCAGTCTCTGATTGATACTCCGTCCGTATGCAGTAATAATTACTCCGTAATAAATTAGTAGTGTAGTTTTGTACTATAAAATATTATTATACGGGTATTGTAATTCAAGTTTCTACAGTGTGAAGTTAATGGAAGTGAAGTTTTATTGTAAGTTTATCTTTTATCCTTGTCCCATGTCCCGTAGCTAAGTTTATATTATGTTTATTTAGAGTAAATAATCGTGATGCTTGACTAAGAAAAATGAAAAGGGTTAAATTAAATTTGTACTATAATTAATGTTTAAACAAAAGAACGACACTTGTGGAAACGGGAATGGTTATATATATATATATATATATATATATATATATATATATATATATATATATATATATATATATATATATATATATATATATATATACGGGAATGAATTAATTTTTAATAAACTAGTTGAAACAGGGGTGGATTATATCCAGTGATAACTGGTGTAATTGTTGACAGAAGTGAAAACCGCGTCACAACTTAAGTCTTTAATTAGTTGGAATATTTGACTATAGTCATGAGCTCTAAGGAGACATGGATACTCGCGTCTTGTAATTGTGATTATAGGCCTGCGCTGGACAACTCCAGGTAGAATTATTAAAGATTCCAGGTACAAAAGAAATTAACTCAAGGTAAAAAGTCAAAAATGTCAAACATTGTGATTCACGAAATCTAGATAAACATAATATCCTTTTATTATATTTTTATATTGTTTAGTTAAGATTTATTTACCTTTACTGTCGTAATTATCTTTTTAGCTTCTAGAATAAAATTTACTGTTTTATCTCTTCAGCCTTATAATTACCTTTATTTGTTAATTTCATTAATAAAAAGTTAAACTGACAAACCGGTCGTTAAACGGTAAAACCCCCTTTTTCTAGTTTATTTAATTGTAGTTAAATTCATAAATACACTCCTCCCTATGGAACGAATTTGACTTGCCAATATCTATTTCTGCACGAATGGGATCAGTTGCCCGTAGTGTGATAATACTTATTAACTAGTTTTATTGTAAAAATATAAAGGTTCGATTTATCACGTCAGTCACAATAGATAACAAAATCATCATTACCCTCAGGTAGTGATAATATCGGAGCAGAAGTTAACTTCTTCTTCAGAGTTTGAAAAGCAGACTCTTGTTCACTCTTCCACTCGTACTACTTCCCCTTATGCATTAAAGCAGTTAGAGGTTTCGCTACTCGTGAGAAATCTTGAATGAACCTTCTATAGTAGCCTGCCAAACCTAGAAATTGACGAACCTGAGTGGGAGTTTTCGGAATTTTCCACTTCTCAATTGCCTCAATCTTAGCAGGATCAACTTGAATTCCCTGTTTACTAACAACGTGCCCAAGGAATTGAACTTCTTTCAACCAGAACGCACACTTTGAAAATTTAGCATACAAGCTGTTCTTTTCTTAACAAATCAAGCAATAGTCTCAAATGCTCTTCCTGCTCTTGATCACTCTTGGAATAGATAAGAATATCATCGATGAAAATGATAACGAACTTGTCCAGATAAGGACTACACACACGGTTCATGAGGTCTATGAACACTGCAGGTGCGTTAGTCAATCCGAACGGCATAACCAGAAATTCGTAGTGACCATAATGGGTTCAAAAAGTGGATTTCGGAATACCATTTTCCTTAACGCGCAATTGGTGATAACCAGAACGGAGATCAATATTAGAATAAATGGATGAACCTTGGAGCTGATCGAACAGATCATTAATTCTCGAAAGAGGGTAACGATTCTTAACAGTAAGCTTTTTCAACTTGCGATAATCAATACACAACCAGAACGAACCATCTTTCTTCTTAACAAACAATACATGAGCTCCCCAAGGGGACGAACTGGGACGAATGAAACCTTTGTCTAACAACTCACGGAGTTGACTTGACAATTCTTGAAGTTCGGAAGGAGCGACTCTATAAGGAGCACGTGCTACAGGAGCAGCACTGGGTACAAGATCAATTTGAAATTCTACCACGTGATGCGGCGGAAGGCCAGGTAAATCCTCGAGAAATACCTCAGGAAAATCTCTAACGACGTGAACATCACCAATCCTCTTCTCTTCTTTGTCAGGTTCTACGACATGAGCTAGAATAGCATGATAGCCTTTGCGAAGATATTTATGAACTTTCAAACAGCTAATAAGATTTAACTGTCTGCATTTCTTATCCCCAAAAACCATCAGCGGCTCTCCAACCACACTAGTAATACGAACGGCTTTCTCATAGCGCACAATTTCAGCATGATTCTCAGCTAACCAATCCATACCAATAACAACATCAAAACTTCCTAGCTCAATCAGCACTAAGTCTACCTCAAAGTCTCTATCAGCCAGTCTAATATTACACTTACGGTACACAATATTAGTAGTAAGTACCTTACCATTAGCTATCTCTACAACATAAGTTCTTTCTAGAGGAGTTAATGGAGTTTTGATTTTAGGACTAAATTTACTTGATACAAAACTTAAATCAGCCTCTGAATCAAATAATACATAAATCGATAAATCATTGACCAATAACGTACCAATAACAAGTTTTGGATCTTCCTCTGCATCCCTGGCATTAATATTGAATGCCCTTCCACGCGCGTTCTCAGTTATCTTCTTATTGGGGCACGTATCACGAAAATACCCAGGCTTACCACACTCATAACAAACCTTCTGAGTACCACCATTCTTCGACTTTCCATTACCACTACCATTACAACAACCTGCAGCTAGAGGTGCAGTATTTGGCATGACTACTTTACGATCCTTAGCAATAAAAGTGATAAAACTTTATAAAGATAATACTATAACATATAAACTTATCATAACATCCTAGTTTAACTAAATTATATTTATCATATTATACTTGACTAATAGTGATATATAGTACAAATAAACTAAAGTATAATAATACATATATAATACTAAAAGTTTTGTATTCCTATACGCACATAATATGTGGAAGCTATAATCATACCGATAACGTATGACTTATACAAACCTCACCACTACTTACGGTCACGGGATGATGTCTCAGCTGCTTATGGGAATACGGTTTTGGATTAAACGAAAGGTTGTAGACTAAGTCTAGCCAAAAGTTTCAGACCCTGCATCTGGTTATCTTTTAACTTACTTGATAGCAGGGTAGGTTTGGGCAAAGTTGTACAACATCTAAACTTGGTTATAGTGGACACAAACTTGTTAAACAAACTTAACAACTCATAAGATTCTTATGAACTCTTACTTGTCGGATTGAACAAACTAATGACCAAACTTATATCTCTAGGTTGAGATTCCGGTCGTTTACTTCCATTCATTTACATCTGTGGAATAACTTCATCTGCTATTAAGGTGAACTTCATAGCCCCGCTTTTTACTATTTCATAACTGTTTTACAACTTTTGGGGTGAGACACATGCTTGCTTTTATAACTGTTTTACGAAATGGACACAACTACTAAAACTAATTCAACGTGGGTTTGAATCAAAAATTCCTTAGCTTGGTAACTTTAACTATTGGTTTATGAACTGGTAGGCGCGAATCCTAAAGGTAGATCAATCGGGTTATACACCCCCACCTAGAATATTGTACTAGTCAATGATTTTGATTTAGAAGAATGGGTGTTTAGTACGTCGAGGTTAACGGAACACACTTGATTCGGTGCACATATTATTATAACTCAGGGGAATACACTTTTGTTAAGGCTAGTTACCAGGTGCCCACAACTTATAGAATGCTTTTTATACACTGCAGTGTATAGAAATTTATAAACTGAAATCTTGTGGTCTATTACTGGAATTTATATAATCGAAATGATTATTTATGATAAACCTATGAATTCACCAACCATTTTTGGTTGACACTTTTAAGCATGTTTTGTCTCAGGTACTTATATATTATGCTTCCGCTGTAGAACTTTGCTGTTACTTAGAAGTTAAGCCATGCACTTGGACCAGAGTTAACATCCACGTCAATGGCGATTTTGACGGGGTGTTAAAGTTGGTATTAGAGCTAATGGTTATAAGGATCTAGGAATTGCATTAGTGTGTCAAATTGAGCCGTTAGGATGACCATATATGCGTACAAATACATGTGTATACCACGTGTACACTAACACTTAATTCTGTTACTATCCATTGCGATAACAATTACTCACTACTATTATCACCCAACTATTACCTCACTACTGTTTCTACACTTCTACTACTCACTACACTACTCTCACTTACTGATGTTACTTCTCTATTACTATCACCACTATCGACCGCTACTACTTAGCACTACCGTAGATCACTACCACCACCATTATTATTGGTCACTACTAACGTCACTACTTATTCTTACTTATCACTACTAAGGATCACTACTATTTCCATTACTCGTTACCATATTTCACCATCTCTATATATAAATACGTTACCTGTCAACTTTAAACACATCGACGTGAACAACCAGTTACTCATTTTCCTTGAAAAATACACCTTTGGAGGTTGCACTAACTCCTTTCGACTAAATACGAGTTTTTGTTCGAGATGCCGTTACACCTTGTTTATTTTGTTTTCCATGATTATATTCTTTTAAAATTTATGGAGTTATTATGGAATAGAGGTATGAGTTAATGTGATATAATGACACCTGATCAACGTGATTATATTACGGTAAGTCATACTGAAGTTCTAAATGGCTCGGACTATAACTATCATAGCGTATGAAGAGTTCCTCATCCTTGAGCAATAAGAACAAGGAGATTCCATTATGCGGAAAGTATGAGTGTAATGAGAGAAGAAGTTATCATATCGATTGCGCATATTGATCAACCTTATGACCACCATATGCCATGTTACATGACTCTGTCGATATGATAACTTCTTCTCTCATTACACTCATACTTTCCACATAATGGAATCTCCTTCTTCCTATTGCTCAAGGATGAGGAACTCTTCATACGCTATGATACTTGAAATGACTATTTTACCCCTAGGGTTTCTGTATGCTTATTAATATTGAAATTAATATGTAATTACTCTACTTGAATACAACGTTGACCAAATATTAATTTTAAGTCGACATATTTTGTTAATTAAAGTTTATATTATTTTCGTAATATACTTTATTTAATATTACAAGTATTAAAAATTAAGGAGTAACTACGTGTTAGTACATTTCTACGTATAACGATTATTTTTTTCGATTAATCATCTCGGTTTCCAATCCAACGATTATATATCTTCATGATTTCCAAATCTGAATTATTTATGTACGACATTTCAATGTCGTATGAGTTAATAAAATATTTCTGTATTTTATTTTGTAGATTTCTATCCCTCTCTCGTATTTAAATCGCGTAACATTTTATTTATCGGATCGGGTTCGTTTAATTGTTCGGGGAATAAAAAAATAATCAATATTTGATGTGTGCTAGCCCAATCGATCGAAACTTTGACTCAAGGCTTTCCTTTTGCTAATCTTTAAGTTTAAACTTTTTAATTTAAATTAATAAAGATAAAACAAAATTTTAATTTAGGATAAGATTTAAAATAAAAAAATTATATTGAAAATATAGTTACCCCATGGGTCGGCCGAATTCCATGGGGTTGATACCCAAATTTTGGCAAAACTTTTTATATCTTATTTTTTATTTATTTTATCCCCATTTACATCTCATTTAACTTAAACCTAGTCAAAATTTTCTCTCTTTTCTCCTTCTTTTTCTTTTGGGTGACGTATCATCATCATCAAAAAAAATCATCTCATCTCCATATTTGGTGATCTCTATTCAAGTTAATTAGTATAATCTTGCTCCTCTCGATCCATTCTACGTTTCTATCCGTCTCTTTTCTTGATTTGAGGTAGACCTAAACTTCATCTTTTTTAGTTATTAATTATTATTATGTTATTTTAGTTGTATGATTAGTTATAGTGTTTGTGGATAATTTTTATGGTGTTTGGATAATTAAAAGATGTTAAAAACATGATTTTAAGGATTAAATAATTTGGACAGAAATATAAATATTTTTTTTTGGGCACCTTGCCAATATTTTATGATGAAACTAACTTGCTCATTGTGATCCTCATGAAGAGTAGTGCAATTTACATATAAGATTTGCGTTAAACAGACGTATGAAACTCAAGTTATGAATTATTGAAGTTTATATAAATTTTATATATATACAAATAATCACAGCTGATGTAACCTAAAAAAACGTGACTGAACTGGACTGATTGGATATCACGATCATGTCGGGATTGATGTTTCTACTCAAAAATATATAAAGAACGTTAAAAACGGACGTACGGTTAAAAAAATACGATTAAAACAAGTTTTGGAATAAATATATTTATACATACGAATCTGATCAGGTCACCTCGGGATGCGTATGACCCGATATCAAATTTCTGGGTTCACGAGTGTGTGTGTATCGAAAAATTAATAAATTTTTCTCTTGATTCATGTCTTTTGCAATTTTTATGAATTAGATATGATTTTTCAAAGTTTGTAAAAATAAATTTATTTAAAGAATGCTGATTGAGTAAAAGAGTTTTTGTTGAAATCGTGTCGATCACCAAGGTCATTTAAACACTGTAAAAATCGTCAAATAAATCATGCAGTATCTTGATAGCAAGGGGAAGCTATTGGTTCTTCTCGTTTTTCAAACCGAGTCCCGAGCGTCGTTTTAAAAATTGTCAAAGTGGGTCACCTGAGCGCACTTGTACTTTTTCTGAAAAGCTGAAACGAAATTACTGAAATGTCAAAACGGCATCGGTTGCCACGAGTTGCTCAAATTGAGTTGGATCCTGAAAATTTTTGTGTAGTCTCTCTGTGGTAAAAACTAACACTTGGCATTAGCCGTTATTCAAGTTAGGTCCCATTGAGTTTTATAAAAATTCCCAAAGTGGACAGTTTAGGCAATTTTACAAAAATTTTGAGTTTGTAATTTTTCTAAGTCATTAAATTACTAATACTAATATTATGATAATATGATTTTAAAATGAGTATAAATAAGTTTTAAAGATTGTTTTGAGTCTTCGTGACTTTCAACGCTGATCGCTGACTTTCTCAATTGACTTTTGTTTGACTTAAGTGGACTTTCTAAATAAAGAAACTTTTAAAAATAGAAACTTACTATAAAAAGAAACTTACCTAAAATAAAATATTTCTAAAAGAGGAAACTTACTAAAAATAAAAAGTACACGTAATACTTATTCAAATCTTTTGTCACATAATTCCAAAACCACTTCAAGCACTAGGACTATCATACAATGACATGACATAAGTTTGATATATTCTGACCTATCGTATTACTTAGGTTGGGGTCTAGATCACTCTTGATCTTCTTCATTTATGTACTCGTTATATCTTCAATGCACTCTAAGGTGAACTTCATAGCTCCACTTTTTAACTTTCTCTATTACTTATTTTGAACTTTTGGGGTGAGACACATGCTTGCTTTCAAACTGTCTTACGCTTAGACACAAGTACACGGAAACTTTATTTTGATTAGTTCAAACTGTGCTATGACATGCTTTGTTTCATGCTTAATCCCTGCCATGATATCGTTAGTTGCTGAAATTTTGGCAAACTTAATTATTGTGAGTAGCGCTATTGAGAGTGACGTCTCTATCCGGATGACCGTTGGTCAATGGATACATAATAATGATTTAACGACACGAACGAATAAAGTGATCACGGGGTAACTTGTTTAGTTTCGATATCATACACCTCAGCAGTACTTACGAACTGATTAAACTTTATAACTAAATCTTGTGGTCTAAAAACTTGGTTATTATTGATAAACCTATGTTTTTCACTCAACCTTTTGGTTGACACTTTAAGCATATTTTGTCTCAGGTACATAGATATTTTGCTTCCTCTGTAGAACTCTGCTGTTACTTAGAAGTCAAGCCAAGCACTTGGACCAGAGTTAACATTCGCATCAATGGAGATTTTGGCGGGGTGTTACAGTTGGTATCAGAGCCAGGTTATAGGGAACTAGGTTACATTAGTGTGACTAACATGAATAGTTAAGATGCATTAGTGAGACTAGTCTATAACCGAGTTGTTCATTTGCATTGATTATTTGCATTACATTCTAGATTATGTGCATTAAGTTCACTTATATTTGTTATGCCTATAATTCCTATACCATTCAAATCTTTAGAAAACACTTTGCTATAGGAACTATACTTACACGTCTGACTCTTAGAATTAGGGCAATAACTTACTTGTATTCCGACAATAGAACGCCACCATACCTATCTCATTATGTAATTTAGGAGAGCCAAGTTTGTTATAGAGAACCAAGATTGCATTTTATGTGTGCCTTATGTGTTAGCTAGGGTGCCTTAGCAATCTTTAGGATTATAACCTTTCCTGCCTAAGTTTTAAGCGCTTTTCCTTTGATCTTTATACTGCTATTTCATATTACTTCCTGCTTTTATCTCTGTTGATATTCTGTATCCTTTCCTAAGGATATCAAGCCAAAATCATATCATCTTGCCTGATCCCGACTCTAAAGGATCGGTTAGTATGTGATTGTTATCATATCCATACATATCTTATGACCTGACTTTGCCATTGTGATTCAAAGTATTCTTTGACTCACGCGAAGGGATGTCACTCATGACTCAACATTCCCACGTCAACTATCTAAGTTGATCACGTGTCCTGACCTTATGGGGTGATATTGAAGTGGAAGTATGAATTAGTGAAATATAATGACGCTTGGCCAACGTGATTATATTACGGTAATTCATATAGAAATTTCAATATCATGAAATATGGAATAGAAAGTGAATCAAAGAAAAATTCCCAATACATTAATTCAAAAATCTCAATATTATTACATGAAGGGTAATTATAATCTGATTCATAGATATACGAAGAGATCGTTTCAACCAAACTATCTATTTCATACCCATGAGTGGATTAACAAATTCTCCTATGCCATAAACGTTGTAAAGCTTTGCATTCTTTCTTTCTTAAACAACTTATCTCTTTATCTTTGACGCTTAATTATCACATCCCCGCTGGAAGGAAGGATGCCTGTTCTTAAGTGACCTGAAGTTTTTCCATTTTCTCGCGAGCTGCGGTTTGAGCTAAACCCCCCCTAATCACATCTGAGAACTATAGCAATTAAAAGAATCCCATCATACTCTAGTGGATAGTATCCACATTCCTGGCCAGTTAAGGCTGAAGTATACATATATTTCCATCACCATATTGAAAAGCACGTGATCCCTCACACGCTCTATATGATCAAAGGTAGTATTGATAAGATTATCATTACGGTTAAACATCGTGTGATTTGTTGTACCAAAACAATAAGTCGCGAACTTTGAATCGTTAACCATTTTCCTGAAAATCTTATGATTTCGCCTCGATGTTAAAAGCATGTTATATGTACCATTAAATGATCCTATATTAATGGTCCTAACAATAGCCAAGTGACACCATGTCCTTACATGGCCCTTACTCATTGGGGAAATTCATACTATCCCAGCAATAATCACAGAGTTAGCGAGAGCTTGATAAATTGATTTTCAATGATCATAACATAGTCGAAAGTCACTGCATTAGCATGTCTTCATACGTGTCTATGTGATCATCGGATTATTTATGCTCAAGTTATTATGAAGTCTTTGTGAATGACGGAATCAAGCAATCCATGAGTATATAATAAGGGCACTTACTCCCAGCCTTCCAACTCCAATAACATTTCAGAGTCAACAGTGGATTAACTTCACGTTCTCATACTCTACCATTCATATCTCACTTTTCAGCTGTAACATCCCGCATTTTTCCATTAAATTTATTTTAACACCGTCTTTTTTTTTAGATAATATCTTTCGTGATCTAAATTCATATCTTTCGTTAACTAACGTTCTTAATATTTCCGTTATTTGATTTAATATCTCTCGTTTACCCTAGCGTTTTTAAAATATTTCGTTTAGGTAATTCACGCACCCGCATCCGAAATCGAGCGACTAGTTTTGCCACTTGACCAAAGAGGTGGATAGTAGTTGACTAGTCAACCACCTCACCACCTCCACTCATTCATTCATCTCTTTCTTTTTTCTTATTTCCTCTTTTTCTCTCAAACACTCAAACAAGAAATCATCATCCATTTCACATCTAGGAAGCTCACAACAAATCCGACTACATATTTGGAATTCTCTCTTCATCCTCTACATTTTGATACAAATTTCATCTCGTTTAGGTAACATCTCTAAAACACTAGATTTCTCTAAATTCGTTTTATTGACTTGAAATGGTGTTAATTAGTGTCTATGGCTCAAGTCTAACATGAATACATGTTAGGTTTGCTCGATTTGTTGATTTTGGAGTAACTAGCATGAACTTGAAATGAGTGTGCTTAATCCTTGATTTTGGTTGATTAAATATTGTTTAAATGTTAAAGTTCATGTATTAAATGTGTTACTAACATCATTAGCTTCATTTTGATATGTAGGTTGATTTAGAAAAGCTTCATTTACAAAATTGATGAATTCTTGATTCTTGGTTAGGGTTTGATGAACTTTAAAATAGATTTTTGATGCATTGAATGCTATGAAATATTATTAGTAGGTGTTTAGTTGTATTGTATGTTTTATCACCTTCAAAACAGCGTATCGTATGTGTAAATTGGATTCCCGAGTCAAGAAATGCGTTTTATGAACTTGAAACTTTGATTTTGAACTTTTAAATATCATTTATTGAGGTTTTCATTATTGTTAATCATGGAATTGATTGATGACATGTGTTTAGTTGTATTCCTCTTTCAATTACCTTTCCAACGATATAAGATACGTATTTTAAATGTTTACGGTTCATAAGTTATGGTTGTTTGAAGTTGGAATCGTCTAAGTGTTAAACTGCCCCAAAATTGCTGAACCAGGTCCAGATGCGGCGCATCCGCCTTTGATGCGGTGCATCTGAGGCAGACTGCCTAAAAATGACATTTTTCGTTTAATTCTAGCTATGCTATGCACCCCCGATTGATATGAAACTTGGCCAACATGATTATACATGACTTCTAAGCTCAGAAAAATAGTTCGGGACCCGACCCGAACGTGTTGACTTTTTCGTTGACTTTGACCAAGGTTGACTTTTAGTAAAACTTAACCAAACGTTTATACAATCGTTCTAACATGCTTTTATACTTGATTCATTCTTGAAACTTGATAACATGACTCACAAGCTATATATTCGAGTCGTAACGAGCCATAGGACTAATTGAACACATTTCACCCAACCATGTGTCGTAACCGGTTAATTAATACAACTTACTTGTTTAGCTCAAGGCTAAGCAACTTTCATGCGCACGTTTACTTTGTGAAGTACATTTATACTCGTGCACTCGAGGTGAGATCATAGTCCCATCTTTCAACAACTTTTATACTTTAAATCATGGGATGAGAAACATATACAGTTTTATACTACATACTTTTATACTTTGAACACAAGTACGGAAACAAACATTCCACAGTGAGTTAGAAAAAAAATCCTTAATTCGATTATCATTAGTTACACTTGCAGGGTGTAAGCGAGAACTTATGTTGTATGGCCATACGGGTTTGACAAACCCTCATTCGGGTGGTTCACTACCATTATGCAGATGAAATATATTTTCGAGAAACAGTGTATGTTCTAACACTATTGTGATGGGGTTCTATGGAAGGAAAGTTAAGTCTTGATAATTGGGTGCTCGCAAACATACTTTTGGAATGCAAACGATTTAGATAATCAACGTTATGGAAATACTAAATCTTGTGGTTTAAAAACAACGTTTACAAACACAGATAATTTCACCAACGTTTTTCGTTGACAGTTTTCTATATATTTCTCAGGTTCATGAATGGCTATTTGATACATGCTTCCGCGTACACTCATACTTGCTTCGGGTCAAGCATACATGCATACACTTTGATTACTTGCTTGGGGTCAAGCATACATGCGTACACTCTGATTACTTGCTTGGAGTCAAGCATACATACATACTTACGCTATTTATAGCAACTGTGATTTTCAACTTATATTATGTCGCAAGTTATTTCAATTATACTTTATAACTTTGTTAGTCTTGTACGTTTCAAATGAATGCGACATAATTTTGGTCAAACGCGTCTCATATAGGGACTATGACCACGTAATGAGACCTAAGTTAACGGCGCCGTCAATGACGATTGTGTCGGGTCGTTACAGATGGTATCATAGCATTGGTTGTAGGGAACTAGGATATGCATTAGTGTGTCTGACAGAATCGTTAGGACGCATGAGTGAATCTAGCCTACAACTGGATAGTTAGCCATTGCATTATGACATACCTTTGCTATAGATAGCACTTACTTGACTACTTGTGCATTATACTTGAATCTCTCTTAAGCAAACTTCTTAATGGTACCAAACTTTCATCATACGAACTCATTTTCTGCAACTTTCGGGTAACACACGTAAACTTAAGATTCATACGCGTAAGGACGACGACGACTTCATTAGTCATACTTGTTCGAGAACTCTGTCTCCCAGATTGTTATTCGCCAACGTTTCAACTTACTATCGGTGTCACACTGGTGTTCCTTACTATCTACCACTTCTTGTTACTACCATCACTACTATAGGTGAGTATCGTCATCACTATTTATCACTACGGTTGCGTACTATTCGTTATCATGATTCGTTACACTTCTCGTACCGGAATACATTATTGTTTGACTTGAACCGCATTGACGTGAACAATCATTTATACACTTCCCTCGGGGAATGCTTCTTTAGAGTTGCACTAATTCTTTATATTCAATACGAGTCACGTTAGAGACGTCGTTACACTTTGTTCATTTTAAAACTTCACGATTACACGAACTTGAATCTATGGAGTGATGTGGGAATGGAGGTATGAGTTAGCGTAATATAACGACACTCAATCAACGTGGTTATATTACGGTAAGTCATACCAAAGTTCTAATGACACGTGATGGTGGTTGGACTCAATCAACCTAATCACCACCATGTGCCATGTACATGACTTCATTTTTCTTGTTTGAAAATCCGAAAACTCCGAGAATACTGATAACAACCATACCCGGGACACATCTTCGATTATTGTCGAACCATATTTATGCTTCCAAAAGAATGGCAAATTCTTTCAACATCAGACGTATGTTACACATGTATACTATCTCGTTTTCGTACAGTTTTATCGACGAACTACAACATGCTTGATATGCTCACATCGAGGCGGAAACTTCTCTCGCATTACACTCGTACTCCCGTATAAGGAAATATTTTATCTAAATTCTCAATGGAGAGAGAGACTCTTCACATTATACTAGTATTCGCCACGAGGGTGAATAGTCCTAACGAACGTTTTCATAAACCGATAAGTAACGAACATTTTTGGAAACCGATAAATCTTCCGCGACGCGAAATTCTTGAGAAACAGAAACTTGTTCCAACAAACGTTTTTAGGTCCTAACAAGCTTGTTCAAATATACCTTAAAGAAATGTACCTCGTTTCGGATCGAGATCTTCGTTTCACTTCTAGATTTCGGAGTGCCTTACAAAAAGTCTCGGGACCACGTTTAGACATAAGTACCGCGTGTCATCCACAAACTGATGGACCAAGCAGACATAAGATTCAAACATTGGAAACCATAATATGAGTTTGCGTTATCGATTTCAAATTTACTTGATAAAAGTATTTGCCTTTAGCCGAATTCTCTTACTACAATAATTTTCATCCGAGTATTAATGCCACACCTTTCGAAAACTCATATAGCCGCAATTTTCATTTTCTTAATTGTTGAACCGAAGTAAAGGATAATCAAACCACCGAACCCGAACTCATTCATGAAGTAACCGTTAAGATCGTTCCAATCCGAGAAAGGCTCAGGACGGCCGTAGTCGCCAAAGGAGCTATGCCGACGTCGGACGTAAACCTTTCAAAATTCCAAGTGGGTAACCGCATAACGTTAAAAGTCGCACCTTAGAAAGGTGTAATCCGTTTCGAGAAACGTAGAAAGCTAAATCCGCAATATTTTGATCCTTTGAAAATCTTGGGGCGTTTTGGACCCGTTGCTAGCCGTTTAGATTTGTCCGACTCATTGAGTCTCCGTTCATACTACATTCCATGTATCAAACTTAAAGAAGTGTCTTGCCGAACAAGAACTTGTTATTGCTTCCGATGAGCTTAATATCGATCACAAACTCCGCTTTCTAGGAGGACCGGTTAAAATTTTGAATCGTGAAACCAAACTCTGAAACAACGTAAAACCCCGACTGTCAAAGTTCGTTGAAATGCCCAAGGGAGTACCTTCACTTATTCGTAGAATTTATAACACAAAAGTTTCAAAGAAGAAACAACAACTACTACTTCCAACTAAATTTCGGGACGAAATTTCTTTTAAGGTGTAGGAAATGTAACATCCCGCATTTTTCCGTTAAATTTATTTTAACACCGTCTTTTTTTTAGATAATATCTTTCATTATCTAAATTCGTATCTTTCATTAACTAACGTTCTTAATATTTCCGTTATTTGATTTAACATCTCTCGTTTACCCTAGCGTTTTTAAAATATTTCGTTTAGGTAATTCACGCACCCGCATCCGAAATCGAGGGACTAGTTTTTGAAGGAATTCAATATAATAACAAGTTCTTAAATTTTACATAATCACAAAACCGATTTGTATTAGAGTTATAGCAACGGAAGCATAATTATTAAGAAAACAAGTTTATATGTTAAACCATTTAAATTGAATCCCATATATGTATCAAGTCATGAACATATGCTTACATATAAGAATAAGGAAGTAAGATTATACCTCCACAATATTAATTAAGGGCTGAAAGTATGAACAAGATAACGATGAAGATGATGGCAATAACTTCTAACTTGAAGCCTCAAGTGTGTAATACCCACAAGCTCTTTTACACCAACACCACCTTTGATTTGGTTAGGATTTTGGACACATGATTGAGCTAGATTACCAAGCAACAAACTCTTCTGTTTACCTCAAACAGTTCGACCAGAACTGAGCTGAAAACAGCAAACAGTTCAACCAGGAAGCTGGCAGAAAAACAAGTGAGAGAGTTTCTCAACTTCTCTTTTTTTTCTTCCATTTTTGGTAAAAGCAACTCACATGCAATTTTTTTTTTTTTTTGCTTTTTCAAATAAGAAATGAACTCCCTTTTTCTTTGAATTAGTTCGGCCAGAACAGCCCCACACAAGAAAATAAGAGAGTTTTTTTGTCTTAAGCAAGATCCTAGTCAATTTCTTGGTTAAAAGCATTCTAGCATGTGCATATGGAGTTGTGTTTATCAAAAGTAACAAAAATAGCATGGGGTAATCCTTGGTCCTTGCTTAAACCGTCCCCATAACATTTTTATACAAGATATTTATTTTTATAAAACTTGTATATAATAAACATGTATTTGTTAAGTTACTAGTATTTTATAAACCATTTTATAAAATATAACACAACATAATTATTTAAACCTATAAATAATTAAATCCATATCATATATAAATTATCCAAATAATTTATCTCAAGTGATAATATTTTAGAAAACCCATTTTCTGAAATTCAAGTGTCACTTATTTATTTAACTATCCAATTTTTAAAATTAAATACGTATAAGGTGTCGGTAAGTTTGTTATTGGGTATGACCCGACTTGGATCATAACATGTTAGCCACATTAATTTAATATGTCTCTCGGGCATACGAAATACCTTCAATCTCCCACTTGCATGAGAAACATAAGAAATTAATGCAAGTGATGGATATCACCTAACGACTGTCCATCACCCCCAATATGTTATGACTTTGTGCCATTCAATAACATCATCCCTTTCGAGTTCCCGACTTGAATATGAATAGGTGAATCTTTTCATTATATCCTTTCGTCCTAGATGTCATGTTAAATCCAAGAGACACAGAGTGATCACTCTCTTCTAGATTTAACTTTATCAGGCCTTAGACATCTGACTCTCAACGAATAAGAGGGACAAATCCCTTCTTGACTACATACGTCCTAGATACACACTTTGTATTATACCTGAGCTCTTCCTTATGTACTACCATATTTCAGAATAGCTAAGGAAAGAATTAAGGCACAATACTTAGTGAATATCAGGACCCAATATGTATCTCAGGTCAGAGGATACTATGATATTCGTCTTTACTCAAGATTACATGTGATCAACCACAAAGGCTCCATACAGTAAGTCTTGAGAGCGGGTCTTCCAATATTTGTATCCCACAAATATCTATGAACCTTGGTAGCAACCCTGCCCCACATTCAGTCCATGAATGTTTACCAATCCAAGTTTATAATAGTCTAAACCTCACACTTGCTCCCACAAATGTGATCGACTACAGAATTTAGAATAATAGCTTATTCATGGATACAATATGAAAAATAGGAACTTGACTCAAAATAAATTAAACCATAATTATGTTAATGAGTTTGAACCACTTCGTTCTGTTACAATACTTAAAACAGATCATGACCAATCACTAGAATATCGAAGCCCTAATGCACAAACATGTCCTTCATGTTTTGCTTCATGTAAGAGCTTCGTGAGTGGATCCGCTATATTAAGATCTGTGTGAACTTTTCGAATACATATCTTTCCTTTTTCAACTTCATCCCTTATGTAGTTGAATCTCCGCTCAAAGTGACGGGTCTTTTGGTGAGCACGAGGTTCCTTGATTTGAGCAATCACACCCTCGTTATCACAAAAGATCTCAAGAGGGTCCTGAATAGAAGGGACCACTCCTAAGTCGTCGATGAATTTCTTCATCTATGCAGCTTCCTTAGCTGCCAATGAGGCGGCGATGTACTCTGATTCTGTAGTGGATAAAGCAACAACATCCTATTTTGAACTCTTCCAAGAGACCGCACCTCCATTTAAAATGAAGACATAACCGGAATGTGATCGAGAATCATCTCGATCAGTTTAGAAGCTCGCGTCTACGTAACCTTTTACAACGAGTTCCTCCTCACCAGACCCGTATATAAGAAACATATCCTTAGTCCTTTTAAGGTATTTCAATATACTTTTAACCGCAGTCCTATGACTGTTTCCCGGGTTATTCTGGTATCTTCTTGTCATGCTAAGAGCGCATGACACATCTGATCTAGTGCATATCATCGCATACATAATTGACCCAATAGCTGACGCATACGGAACATTTTTTTTATGCTTTCTTGTTCATCTTTCATGGTGGGGCACTGAGATGAATTGAGAAGCGTTCTTCTTTGAATAGGTACCAAACCTTTCTTAGAGTTTTCAACATGAACCTTTTCAAGTCTTTTCAATGTATGCACTTTGATTCAAACCTATCAATTTCTTGGATCTATCCTTGTAGATCTCAATCCCCAAAATGTATTGTGCTTCTCCAAGATCCTTAATGGAAAAGCAGCTACTTAGCCAAGTTTTAACAACTTGCATTGTCGGAATATCATTCCCAAATAATAATATATTATCCACATACAGTACAAGGAACATGACAGTGCTCCCACTAGCTTTCTTGTATACACAAGCTTCATCACCATTTTTAATGAAGCCAAATTTCTTGGCTTCCTCATTAAAACGATGATTCCACATTCTAGATGCTTGTTTCAATCCGTAGATTGACCTCTTTAACTTGCATATTTTGTTAGGATATTTTGGATCAACAAAACCTTCAGGCTGAACCATATAGACATCTTCGTCAAGATATCCATTTAGGAAAGCGGTCTTGACATCCATTTGCCATATTTCATAATCATAATGAGTAGAAATGATAAATAATATCCTAATAGACTTTAGCATTGCCATAGGCGAAAAAAGTTTCATCATAATCAATTCCTTGAGTTTGAGTGAAACCTTTTGCTACAAGTCTAGCTTTATATGTATCCAAGTTTCCATGTATGTTGGTTTTCATTTTGAAAAGCCATTTACAATCAACTAGCCTTGAGTCAGTAGGTTGTACAACAAGTTCCCAAACTTGGTTGTCATACATGGATTGCATCACAGCGTTCATGGCTTCCTGCCATTTATCCTTATCAATCCTTGATAAAGCATCTCGGTAGTTTGTTGGTTCATCCAAATCAACCACATAGCAACCATCTATGAGAAACCCATATCTCTCGGGAGGATTACTAATCCTACCAGATCTGCGAACGTCTTGTGTATTTTGATCATCCATTTGATCACTCTCAACACTTTCATGTTGAGTGCTAGTGTCAACCAATCGTGTATCATCTACTTGATTTTAAACCTCTTCAAGATCTATCTTCCTCTCACTATTTCCTTCCACTAGGAACTTAGTTTCAAGGAATTCAGCCTTTAGAGCGACAAATACATTTTACTCGATTGGATCATAGAAATAGTATCCCATATCATCCTTGGGATATCCTATGAAGATACACTTCATGGATCGAGCATTCAACTTATTAGGGACGTAACGCTTAGGGTAAGCTTCACATCCCCATATCTTTAAGTATGATAGAGATGGAGGTTTTCCAAACCACATCTCATGAGGTGTTCATTCCACTTTCTTGGTTGGGGCCATATTTAAAATACGAGCCGCGGAGCATAGACAATAACCCTAAAATGATAGAGGTAACGAGCTTCTTGCCATCATAGATCGAACCATATCTATTAGGGTTCGGTTCCTCCTTTTGGATACTCCATTAAGTTGGGGTGTTCCAGCAGGAGTAAGTTGCGAGATAATCCCACAACCTTTAAGATGATCTTGGAAGGCATCGTTTAGGTATTCACCTCCTCTATCGGTACGAAGTACCTTGATTGTCTTATTGAGTTGATATTGTACTTCGTTTTGATACTCTTTGAATGCCTCAAAAGTTTCGTCCTTATGTCTTAACAAGTAGACATATCCGAAATGACTGAAGTCATCAATGAAAGTAACGAAGTATCTTTCACCATTTCTAGTTATGGGCTTAAAGGGTCCACATACATCCGAATGTATTAATCCCAATAAGTCTTTAGTCGTTTCATAGGTCCCTTTGAAAGGTGCTTTAGTCATTTTGCCTTGTAAACAAGATTCACATACATCAAACGGGTCTAGTTCATTTGATTTCAAAAGTCCATTCTTTTGAAGTGTATGCATTCGATTCTTGTTTATGTGACCAAGGCGACAATGCCATAAGTAGGAATCACTCAAATCCCTTTTGAGTTTCTTGGTGTTTGGATGGAACATTGAGCTATTGTATGATGTGACATCATGAACCAATTCATAAATACCATTCAAAGGCGAAGCCTTAAAATAGAACACATTATTTAAAGAAACATGGATATTATCATTAATGAAATTAAGATTAAAACCATATTGTTTCAAACGGGATACAGAAATAATGTTTCGAGATAAATCGGGTGCATACAAAACATTTTTCAATATAAGCTCCAAACCACTTGGAAGCTTCAAAATAAAGTCTCCATGAGCTACTACTTGCACCTTAGCTCCATTTCCATGAAGAGACTTAATGTTCCCGCTTCTTGTTTACTTCTCTTGAACCCCTGCAAAGAATTGCAAATGTGAGTTCCACATCCTGTGTATAATACCCATGTATTAGAGGAAGTAATACTAAGCTCAACGTATACCATGTATACTTTACCTGAGGTTTGCCCTGCATCCCTCTTTTCCTTCAACTCCTTCGGATAGATCTGGCAGTTGCGTTTCTAGTGACCTATTTCACCGCAACTAAAGCACGGATCTTCCTTGGGGTTTGCTTTACCGGCAACCTTTTACTTTTTATTCTTGTTGGTTGGGGTAACCATCTTCCTTTTTCTTTGCCCTTGCCTTGGTAGGCGAGTCCTTTCTTCTTGGCCACCTTTGGCTTAGAAGTGGAATTGTTCTCAGACCCACCTCCTTTGATCATAAGTACGGGTGAAGCCCTTTTACCCATGCTTGATTCGGCCGTCCCAAGCATGACATGTAATTCGCCAATGCTTTTATCCCAACCATTCATGTTGTAATTCAACACGAATGCGTCAAACCTTTTTACAAAGAGTTGAGGATAAGGTCCGTGGCTAATTCATCAGACACGTTACAATTTAGACAGTTCAATCGATCAATAAGGCTTTTCATTTTAAGAACATAGGGTCTTCCAACACATACGCCATATCCTCAACCTTGAGGACATTTCTTAGATTGCAATACCAATCCATGAAATTCGCATGGTTGAGTTTTTCCTTTTCGAGGATTGACCTCAATGATAGGTTATTAAAGTTGATTAGTGCGTTTGGAATGTTGTTGTTATTGGCGGCCATCTACAAAATTTGACAAAGTTTGTTTAAGTATTAATTTTAATTTAATAATCAATACCCTTTTAAATCCAATTGATATATTAAATTCTAGAATCTAACGGTAAACCAAATTTTGGTTAGGTGACCTTTATCCCGTTATTTGATTTAGCTAGGTAGTCATAAATGACAATTGCAATCCCTTTGCAACTTCTAGATTATGGGATCATGCAATCCTTTTGCATGACATATTTATCCCATCAACGCCTATTTGTTCCTCATGCTTCGGTGACCCTAAGTTCATGATTCCCAAATCAAGTCGTCCTACTTGTGTAAATGTGTAAACTTAACATACAAGTGGTTAGGTGACCTTTATCCCACAAGCATGCGAAATTCACCTTAACCATATTAGTTTACTCATAATGGTTAGGGGACATTTACCCCATCATGAGTTCCCTAATATGCCTAAGTTTCACACGAAAGGATGGCGTTAAACTTATTAACCTTGTTTGTAAAAGGGATTTTAAGTTTTCATTTATTCTAGTTCAAGAAAACTTTTATACCATACACTAACATGCATTTAGTGTGTGGTTCATGTGAAAATCCATTTTTCATGTCATGTAATAAAGCCAATTTTATTACTTTGAAAAATAAACCATTTTATTTTATTTTAATAACCAATTATTAAAATCCTTTTGGCATTTTATTTTAACCATTTAAAATGTCGTTTGCTCCTTGCATGTTGTTAATAATTTCTAATTTAACCAATTAAATTATAGTTTTGTTTTGTCGATTTTCTTGTAGCAACCAAACATACAATCCATAATCAAACAAATAAATAACCACGCATGCAAAACAATATGTTCACAATCAAGCCTTTTGGTAGGCATTTTATTTAGCTGAAAACAAAATGCCACCGGGTAATGAGTCATAACACAAAGTAGGAGATTTTACCACTCCCACTTAATCTTGCATCCAAGTACATTCTTCTTGTGTTCTTCCTTTGACTCCATCTTGTGCATCTTCATTTTTTTACAAAAAGTATATCCTAATACATTTTTTCTAGAAAATGAAAAATACTACCTAATCTATTTTTCATGTCAAATATAAAGTAAATTACATAACCAAATGAATTATTACAAACCATATTGAATGAATAATAAATTAACCAAACAAACATTCATTCAAACATAAGGTCATGGCTATGATTGTGAACATTAATATATCAACAAATATTAACCAAATGGCAAACCCAAAACCCTTTTGGAACCCTCCTTGAATTCGACCCTAACTAATAAACCCACAAAACGCAAAATATTGCATTCCATATTCATGCATGTTTATAGAATGCAAAGTTGGTGGGTTTAAAGACCATATATAAGAAGCATATTTCATAGACTTCGGCTCTGGATACCATTGAAGGAATTCAATATAATAACAAGTTCTTAAATTTTACATAATCACAAAACCGATTTGTATTAGAATTATAGCAACGAAAGCATAATTATTAAGAAAACAAGTTTATATGTTAAACCATTTAAATTGAATCCCATATATGTATCAAGTCATGAACATATGCTTACATATAAGAATAAGGAAGTAAGATTATACCTCCTCATTATTAATTGAGGGCTGAAAGTATGAACAAGATAACGATGAAGATGATGGCAATAACTTCTAACTTGAAGCCTCAAGTGTGTAATACCCACAAGCTCTTTTACACCAACACCACCTTTGATTTGGTTAGGATTTTGGACACTTGATTGAGCTAGATTACCAAGCAACAAACCGTTTTGTTTACCTCAAAGAGTTTAACCAGAACTGAGCTAAAAACAGCAAACAGTTCGGCCAGGAAGCTGGCAGAAAAACAAGTGGGAGAGTTTCTCAACTTCTCTTATTTTTTTCCATTTTTGGTAAAAGCAACTCACATGCATTTTTTTTTTTTTTTGCTTTTTCAAATAAGAAATGAACTCCCTTTTTCTTTGAATTAGTTCGGCCAGAACAGCCCCACACAAGAAAATAAGAGAGTTTTTTTGTATTAAGCAAGATCCTAGTCAATTTCTTGGTTAAAAGCATTCTAGCATGTGCATATGGAGTTGTGTTTATCAAAAGTAACAAAAATAGCATGGGGTAATCCTTGGTCCTTGCTTAAACCGTCTCCATAACATTTTTATACAAGATATTTATTTTTATAAAACTTGTATATAATAAACATGTATTTGTTAAGTTACTAGTATTTTATAAACCATTTTATAAAATATAACACAACATAATTATTTAAACCTATAAATAATTAAATCCATATCATATATAAATTATCCAAATAATTTATCTCAAGTGATAATATTTAAGAAAACCCATTTTCTAAAATTCAAGTGTCACGCATTTATTTAACTATCCAATCGTTAAAATTAAATACGTATAAGGTGTCGGTAAGCTTGTTATTGGGTATGACCTGACTTGAATCATAACATGTTAGCCACATTAATTTAATATGTCTCTCGAGCATACGAAATACCTTCAGTTTTGCCACTATACCAAAGAGGTGGCTAGTAGTTGACTAGTCAACCACCTCACCACCTCCACTCATTCATTCATCTCTTTCTTTCTTTCTTTCTTCCTCTTTTTCTCTCAAACACTCAAACAAGAAATCGTCATCCATTTCACATCTAGGAAGCTCACAACAAATTCGACTACATATTTGGAATCCTCTCTTAATCCTCTACATTTTGATATAAATTTCATCTCGTTTGGGTAACATCTCTAAAACACTAGATTTCTCTAAATTTGTTTTATTGACTTGAAATGGTGTTAATTAGTGTCTATGGCTCAAGTCTAACATGAATATATGTTAGGTTTGCTTGATTTGTTGATTTTGGAGTAACTAGCAAGAACTTGAAATGTGTGTGCTTAATCCTTGATTTTGGTTGATTAAATGTTGTTTAAATGTTAAAGTTCATGTATTAAATGTGTTACTAGCATCATTAGCTTCATTTTGATGTGTAGGTTGATTTAGAAAAGCTTCATTTCCAAAATTGATGAATTCTTGATTCTTGGTTAGGGTTTGATGAACTTTAAAATAGATTTTTGATGCATTGAATGCTATGAGATGTTATTAGTAGGTGTTTAGTTGTATTGTATGTTTCATCACCTTCAAAACGGCGTATCGTATGTGTAAATTGGATTCCCGAGTCAAGAAATGCGTTTTATGAACTTGAAACTTTGATTTTGAACGTTTAATGATCAATTATTGAGGTTTTCATTGTTGTTAATGATGGAATTGATTGATGAAATGTGTTAGTTATATTCCTCTTTAAATTACCTTTCCAACGATATAAGATACGTGTTTTAAATGTTTACGGTTCATAAGTTATGGTTGCTTGAAGTTGGAATCGTCTAAGTGTTAAACTGCCCCAGAATTGCTGAACTAGGTCCAGATGTAGCACATCTGCCTTGGATGCGGCGCATCTGAGGCAAACTGCCCAAAAATGTCATTTTTCATTTAATTCTAGCTATGCTATGCACCCCCGATTGATATGAAACTTGGCCAACATGGTTATACTTGACTTCTAAGCTCAGAAAAATAGTTCGGGACCCGACCTGAACGTGTTGACTTTTTTGTTGACTTTGACCAAGGTTGACTTTTAGTCAAACTTAACCAAATATTTACGCAATCATTCTAACATGCTTTTATACTTGATTCATGTATGAAACTTGATAACGTGACTCACATGCTATATATTCGAGTCGTAAGGAGCCATATGACTAATTGAATACATTTCACCCGACCATGTGTATAACGACTCTCATTTTTCCATTCTATATTTCTCATATTTTCCATTCAATACTTTTCCTTATTAAATGCCCAATAAAACAATTAAACTTAATAATTAAACTTTAATCGATAAAAGTTAAGCGTTAAGAATTATAAAATACGATAATTCACTTTGTACAAGTTAATAAAAATAATAAGTTAATAAACTTTTGTGAGTAAATAAATAACTATAAAGACTTGTGTAATTAAAATAAATAAACTTGGATAATTAAGGGTTTATTAAGCTAAATTAAAATACAAGGACTTAAGTGAAAATATTAAAACCCTAGCCCATAAAACCCTAGCCGATTTGGAAGGGCAAAATTACCCTTCTACCCCTCCAAATTTTCGGCCCAAATCACACTCCTAACCCCTTCTCCAAGTCTAACTTGTTCACTAAGTAATTCCTTATAAAACCCTAATTCTAGAATAATCCTAACACCCCTATAAATAGCTAGCCTAACTCATTCCATGTACCAAATCATAATTACATCTCTCTCCAAAATCTCTCCCCTCTCTCTCTAAATTTCAGCCAAAACCGAAATCCCCCACCACCCATCGAAATCTTTAAGGGTTTCCAAGTAATCTTCAAGTGTTCTTCGCGTTCTTCTTGATCTTCAATAATCTTCAAGGTGTTCTTCAAGATATTCAAGGCTTTGATCTTCCATCTTCATCAAGTTCTTCTTTTCTTTGTTAATCTTCTTAGATCTTCAAAGGTATAACATAAACCCTAAACTATTTTCATAAACTTTGATATTTGTTAATTCGTATGCATATTATAAACATGTTATACATAAGTAATTACATAAACACCTAGATCTTTACATGTAAAAAAAAATATAAATATATACATATACATATACATGTCGACTAAAAAAAAAAAGGGGAAGAAACTTTGATCTTTAAAACCTAGATACAATTAGGAGATTTGTTAGTGGTTAATTAAGGAAACAAAATAACTATATATACATATACATATATATCGACACATATACATATATACATGTAAAAAATAAATTTTTGTATATATATATATATATATATATATATATATATATATATATATATATATATATATATATATACACGACATCATACATATATATACATTAAACCTAAACCCTAATTTAAATTATACTACTTTAATCAAAACCCTAGTTTTATTAAAAACCTAATTCATTAAACCTAACCCTAATTAATTAGTAGCACATTACTTATTAAACCCTAATCATTACCTAATCATTACTACATTAAATAAAACCCTAATTTACTAAACCCTAATTTATGAAACCCTAGGACATTAATTACTAAACCCTAGTTAATTAATTACTACTCTAATTAACTAACTCTAATTAATGAAACCCTAATACTACTTATACTATTAATTAACATGTATACACTATTACTATTACTAACACCTATAACCTACTACTTATATTATAACACTTAAGAACGTTTTGGGATATGTATTAGAGATGTATAGATCTTCGAACTTTCTTGACGAATGGTTTCTACGAGACTCTAGGCAGAGGGTTTCGATTTCTGATTTAAAGGGTCCTATGGCTCAAGCCCCTAGATCTGAAATGGCCATTCGAAGGGAAAGGGGTAATCGGAATCTTATCTAATACGACAAGTATCCTAAAATGGAAAACACTCTTTAAGTAGAAACTTTCTAAGTATAGAAACTTACTAAAAATAGGAAACTTTCTAAAAAATAGAAAATTACTAGGAATAGAAACTTAGTTAAACAAACTATACATAAACACGTACTTAAAATCAAACATGGGCAAAACACTTAACTACTCTTAAATGTCAATAGGTTGACTTTTCTGGTCACTCGTTCAACTCTCTACTCTAAGGAATAACTCTCTCTCTACTTACTAAGGTGAATTCATAGCCCCTCTTTACTGCTAGCAAACTTACTTACTTTACTTGGGGTGAGACACATGCTGTTTTTTACTTTTTACACTTTAGACACAAGTACCAAACTATTAAACTATGCTATACCCAGCTATGTCCGACTAAGTCCCTACAGTGATATTTTTAATTGCTGCTGCATGCTTAATTATTGGGGGTAGGCCTATCGGGAGTAACTTCCCCGATACATTTGACTAAGTCTTTGTGTTACTTGATAATGAAATTAAAACCGACAAGGACAGACACAACTTGTCATGGGGCAAACTTGAACGTTTAGTCTAAATATCACGCTTTGGCATAACTTTAGATCCTGCGGGAGATCAACTTTACAAACTAAATCTTGTGGTCTAAAACAACGGTCAAACTTTTGTTAAACCTATGAACTTCACTCAACCTTTTTGGTTGACACTTTATCATGTTTTGTCTCAGGTGCTGTCTGATTCAAGCTTACTTATCTACTGCTTATGTGATGCTACTTGGACATAGGATCAAGAGATTATAGCATATTTTACTATTGCATTTAAACATTTACTTATTTCCTTTGTAACGACATTTCATTTTCTGCTGCGTACTCATTAAATTAAATTTTCTCATTTAGTATTGTTCTCGTTATTATAATATGTTGGTATATTTCGATATTAAGTCACATTTCACCCAGGCCCTAACTGGGGGTGTGATAGATTGGTATCAGGGCATAACCAGGCTATTATAGAGAACCAGGATTGCATCTTTATGTGTGCCTTATTTGCTAGCTAGGGTGCCTTAGCAATCTAGGAAACTATAACCTTTCCTGCCTTAGACTTTAAAGCACTTAGGATTGCCCTATAATCTTAACATTTATGCTTTCCAAAACTTTTCTAAAAGATTCTAATCAAAGTCTCTTTCCTAATGATAGGATGTCAAGCTCAAGCATTAACAAGCCCAACAAGGCAACTCACAACCCTACTACCGAAGTAGGTGTTGGACACTCTGAAACATCAAGACCTGTTTGAAGTCCTTCCTACAGTCCTGCCTCACCGTTACCAAACTATAGTCCAAATACTCTGCGAAATTCACAAAGGTCTCCTCAATATTATCCAACTCCGAGAATCGAAGATAAAGGAAAACATCATGAAGAAGCCGGTCCATCAAGGAAGAGAGCCCGGACTCTTTCTTATAATGATGCTGCTAAGTATGAGGGTTTGCTTCGCCACATGGCGAGAGTGGAGGTCCGTATGGATGAGAAGGACCGCGAAATTAAGAAGTTGGTGGAGGAAAATGTTGAACTAAGAAAAGAATTAAGGCTCCTAAAGTACGAGGAAGAACACAACACTCGTTGGGGGAAGCAATCACTTGCTCATCTCCAGGAGGATGTGGACTTCTGAATGAAAATGGAGAGAAGCCGAGTCGACAAACAACTTGCCTTAAGGGAATACAACACCAATGCCATTAACAGTCGTGTTACCAACCTCTATGACAATCTCGAATATCTCTACGAAAAGCAAAAAGGGAAGAACGAGCGATATGATAAGTTTATCCAAGAATCTCTCGAATCTCAAACCGAAAGGCTAGAGAAACTTGTGAAGGATAACATGGAAAAAGTGATGAAGCAGTTTGAGGACGAGAAGAAGAAATATGAAGATTATTTCAATCTTAATATTCTTTAGTTATCTTTCCTATTTTTCCATCTATGTAAAGGCTATGCCTTAAAACTATTTCTAATTCCGAATCGTGTATTAAGGATTATTTAATGCCTCGTTCCTTAATAAAATAAAGTGTTTTATTTATATCATGTGATATTAATACCTTATCTTATTCATACTTGTAATTGCTCAACCCTATAATTTGTTAACTTATCCGACTTATGTTCACTTATGTAGCAACATCATGGTTCGTCCAGCTGCACCTACTGATAACAATATAGTTTTGACTACCGAGCAATTCCAACAACTACTCACTGCCGCACAAGGAAACAATCAAGCTAACAATGTTAACCCTCAACCGAAACCTTGTTCCTACAAGGATTTTTCAAACTGTCATCCTCCAGAATTTAAGGGAACTGAGGAAGCTGTCGAACTAGTCCGTTGGTTCGAGAAGATGGAATCTGTGATGACCCGAAATTTTTTGACTTATTTAAACCAATTCTCTATACGATTTATTGTTTTAACACGTTAAACAAAGTCTGTTAGATTGAGTCTCAAAATTTTAGAACTGTTTCATATATACAATTACCTTTGACTACTCTCGACGATTCATGAACAATTATATGTATGTATATATATATATATATGTACAAGTAAAAACGATTTTCCTACAGTAAAACCCTATTTGCTACAGTAAAAATTAATTTGCTACAGTAAAACACTATTTGCTACATGATAATGCTAAAAACGAACATATATTTCATAGCATTATTCCCCAAGAAAGACAAGCTTTTAGTTGCAATTGTTCTATTTACAAGTGATATTCGTTTAAATATTAAAAGGTGAAGACAAAAGACAGATTCGACGAATTGAAGACGCAAATGACCAAAAAGCTCAAAAGTACAAAATACAATCAGAGAGGTTCCAATTATTGATAAGAAACGTCTCAAAATTACAAGTGTACAAGATTCAAAATACAAAGTACAAGATATTAAATTGTACGCAAGGACGTTCGAAAATCCGGAACCGGGACCAGAGTCAACTCTCAACGCTCAACGCAACGGACTAAAAATTACAAGTCAACTATGCACATGAATATAATATAATATATAAATAATTCTTAAAAATTATATATATATTATATTATTATTTAAAATCGTCGGCAAACAAAGAGCCAAGGCTGAATGAGCTGTAAAAACGAACTCCGCGACTTGCGGAGTTCGAAGGTTAAAAGTACCGCGACTCGCGGAGACCCCCTGAACTCAATTCCCTATAAAAGCAAACGAATTCTGATCATTTTATATCCAATATATCAATCTCTCTATATCTATACGTTATATTTATATTTATAATTTATATTTTAATTTTAATTTTAATTTTAATCCTAATAATAAGGGTATGTTAGCGAATGTTGTAAGGGTGTAAGTCGAAATTCTGTCCGTGTAACGCTACGCTATTTTTAATCATTGTAAGTTATGTTCAACCTTTTTAATTTAATGTCTCGTAGCTAAGTTATTATTATGCTTATTTAATCCGAAGTAATCATGATGTTGGGCTAATTACTAAAATTGGGTAATTGGGCTTTGTACCATAATTGGGGTTTGGACAAAAGAACGACACTTGTGGAAATTAGACTATGGGCTATTAATGGGCTTTATATTTGTTTAACTAAATGATAGTTTGTTAATGTTAATATAAAGATTTATAATTGGACGTACCCATAAATTACCATATACACTCAATCGGACACGATGGGCGGGGTATTTATATGTACGAATAATCGTTCATTTAACCGGACACGGGAATGGATTAATAGCCACTAGAATTATTAAAACAGGGGTGAAATTATGTACAAGGACACTTGGCATAATTGTTAACAAAGTATTAAAACCTTGGGTTACACTCAGTCGACATCCTGGTGTAATTATTAAACAAAGTATTAAAATCTTGTTACAGTTTAAGTCCCCAATTAGTTGGAATATTTGACTTCGGGTATAAGGATAATTTGACGAGGATACTCGCACTTTATATTTATGACTGATGGACTGTTATGGACAAAAACCAGACGGACATATTAAATAATCCAAGACAAAGGACAATTAACCCATGGGCATAAAACTAAAATCAACACGTCAAACATCATGATTACGGAAGTTTAAATAAGCATAATTCTTTTATTTCATATTTAATTTCCTTTATTTTATATTTAATTGCACTTCTAATTATCGTACTTTTTAATTATCGCAAGTTTATTTTATCGCACTTTTATTATTCGCAATTTCATTATCGTTATTTACTTTACGCTTTAAATTAAGTCTTGTATTTATTTATTATTTTACATTTGGTTTTAACTGCGACTAAAGTTTTAAAATCGACAAACCGGTCATTAAACGGTAAAAATCCCCCTTTATAATAATAATATTACTTATATATATATTTGTATTTTTATAAAAGTAAACTAATATAGCGTTAAGCTTTGTTTAAAGATTTTCCCTGTGGAACGAACCGGACTTACTAAAAACTACACTACTTCACGATTAGGTACACTGCCTATAAGTGTTGTAGCAAGGTTTAAGTATATCTATTCTATAAATAAATAAATATCTTGTGTAAAATTGTATCGTATTTAATAGTATTTTCTGCTAAAATTTAATAGTATTTTATACCCCTTAGCTTTAACATCACTACAGTAAAACACTATTTGCTACAGTGAAACCGTATTTTACTACAGTGCTACAGTGAAAACGACTTTGCTACAGTGAAACACTATTTGCTACAGTAGACACTATTTGCTACAGTAAATACTATTTGCTACAGTAACACTATTTGCTACAGTACACTATTTGATGTCTACGAACTAGCAAACAAAAACAGAAAAGGCGGCCATGCGATCGCATGGCAAAAACACTTAAAACTCATGCGATCGCATGAGCTACAGTAAACGGAAAAGTAATATAAATACGCCTGTTTTGCTCGACGGATTATCACATGTTTTCTTCTTCAGTAATAAAAATTTATATTTAAATTATAATTATAATTTTAAATTTAAGTTTAATAATAATAAGGTATATTCGAGGGTGTTTTAATTCGGGTTTTAAACCGCTTTAAGCTAAGGAAATATTGGGTATTGTTCGGGGTATTGTTCTTGAATCCAAGGCCAACCATACAGTCGTCTACCATCATTACGTCTACGCAATTTGCCTACAATATTGAGTCTCAATATTGAACTGTGAGTTTATAGTCTCCCTTTTTAAATACTTTAAATATTTTTGGGCTGAGAATACATGCAATTTATTTTAAACGCGATAAGACACAAGTACATACTAAATTCTACACTGAGTTAAACCGAAAATCCCTTAGCTTTGGTAACTAGTAGCTGCCAGTACATAGGATATGGACTGGTGGGCGCGAATAATTGTATATGGATCCATAGGGCTTGACATCCCCGTCCGAGCTAGAGCGCTAGCCTTTTAACGGACGTATGTTATTTGAGTTTAAGACACGTTGGTTTGCGTGTATTAAAACGAATGGGGTAATTATCACTATAGCGTTAAGTTTAGTTACCAGGGTGCTCTGTTGCGTAGAATCTATTGATAAACTTTTGATGAAATCTTGTGGTCTATCTTTATATATGTTTATGACTCGAGCAATTAAACCTATAACTCACCAACATTCGTGTTGACTTTTTAGCATGTTTTATTCTCAGGTCCTTAGAATATTTCCGCTGTGATGTGCTTGTTAACTGCATGGAGTCTCTCATGCTTTGTACAAAGTTTATTGCATTCAAAATAAAACTGCGTTGTGTAATAAATAATTGGACTGTGATGTCAACCTGTAAATTAAAGACTTATGTATTTCGGGGTTTTGCTTATACCTAAGCACTCGCCCACATGTTTATAACTTTCTATGTTTAGAAAGTCATTTATTTTAATGAATGCAATATTTTATCAAAACGTATCATATAGAGGTCAAAACCTCACTGTGGAATCAATGATTAACGTGCCGCGTCAATAGAGATTTTGACAGGTCGTTACAGTTGGTATCAGAGCTTGAGGTCATAGGGAACCAGAAATTACATTAGTGTGTTTAATTGGTAATTGTTAGGATGCATTAGTGAGTCTGGACTATGACCATATCTGTTTTTACTGATTTTTGCTTATTATTTGGTCAAAAACATTATATGTGATATATTTATATGCTAACGTAATTGTTGTTTTAATTATGTGATAGATGACTTCTTCTAATCCTATCATTTTGTACGACTCGGAATCAGACACTGAATCTATTCTATCCACAACTGAAAAAGGCGTTCCAATACCTATTAAAGAAGAAATTGTGTTAGCCGGGGAATCTCAACTCCCGGTAAACCCAGAGGAGGTTCCAGCTCCACCCAACTCTAGTTTTCCGAAGCCACAGTATCGTTGGCATGGACCCATGATTCCTGGAGTAAACGAGGATCGTCCATTTCTAAACAAATATGGACATTGGTCCAGATATACCGCCGACGGGCGGGTTATGCCGATTACGACTGGCAGATTTCGGTTCATGACCACCAGTACATATTCTTGTAGTTCGTCATCATATTCTCCTACACATGACTCAGACAGTTCGTCATCAGACGAGATCAGTAAGGAGGAGGATTTCGCTAATGAAATAAAAGAGATCACTAAGGAGAAATTCCAACTTGCTATAGATAATAAAAACAACCACAATAATAAAAAGTCCTTAATTATTAAAAAGGAACAGTACCATTCGATCCGTAACCACCCTTATTGTATTAAACCCACTGAGGCAACGGGTACCTCAAAACCCCAACTAAAAACAAAATACACGGCCAGAATGTCTGTCGGACCATGTGCACACAAACAATTGGCAGAGAGAACCAAATGGGAAGAAGTTTCTGATAGTTCTGAATAAACGACCTCGCAACCATAAATCTTCCATGCGCTATCCTATTGCTTATGTGTGCTACTCTATCTTGTTATGTAGAATAATCATATGTAAAATATCGGTATTGTATGGTATTGTATTATTTTGGTTTATTAATAATAAATGCATGGAATGATTATTTGTATTATTAATACTTATTATTATTATTACATAATAACGTAGTAACTCGCTATAATTTTTCATAGTGGAATATTATTAGGATTTTAGTAGTTAATTCCTTGTACTAGCTATTATGTATGAACTTAACGGGTAGGTAATACCCTAGAAATAATTATAAAATGCTAATACGAAGAAAAGGCTTTTATAATAATCGGTTCATATTATTAATATGCTACGATTAACTATTGACAACTCATTTTACCTATAATATTCTATATGATTAAATTATATCTGTTGTGTTTATTGAAGAAACATGTCTCAAATGTCGGATGCTGAGTTTGAGCAACTAGTCGAGAAACGTGTGAATGAAAGAATTGCTGCAGCCGAGGCAGCAAAAGCAACAGCCGAAGCAGCAGCCAAAGCAGCAGCCGTAAACACAAACTCACGAAACGGATGCTCATACAAAACTTTTCAAGGATGCAAACCACAGACGTTTAGTGGAACCGAGGGACCAGTCGGTCTAACCCGATGGTTTGAAAAGATGGAGTCCGTTTTTAAAATCAGTAATTGTGCAAACGGAGACAAGTCAAAGTATGCTTCATGCACATTGCAAGATGGTGCACTTACTTGGTGGAACAATTATGCTAAAGCAGAAGGAATTGATACGGCATATGATATCTCTTGGGAAGAACTCAAAAAGATGCTAATCGAGGAGTACTGTCCTCGAAACGAGATCAGAAAAATGGAATCTGAGTTACGTAATCTGAAGGTTATCAGCGCGAATCTCAATAACTATGAAAAGCCTTTCATGGAACTAGCCTTGTTGTGTCCCGAATTGGTGCCAAATGAGAAACAAAAGATAGAAATGTATATTGACGGTTTATCGATCAATATCAAAGGAAATGTTACATCGTCCAAACCAAATACGATGCAGGAAGCCATGACAATGGCACACCAACTCATGGACCAGATCACAGAGAGTTCGATTAATGCACCAATTACCGAAGTCAAGACAACTGAAGGAAAGAGGAAATGGGAAGACTATAAGGGCAAAAGTACTCACCTGAAGAAACAAGAAACTTTTAAAGGTAAACAAGATGGGGCAACTGCAAGTCCAAACTATAAGGGACCCCATCCGTTCTGCAAAATATGTTACACACATCATGCAGGTTATTGCCAAGTAGTCTGTGATAAGTGCAACAAGAAAGGACATGTGGCGAAAGATTGTTATGCCACCGTTTCTGAAGTAAAGACAAAATCGACCGATGTCAAGAAATGTTATGGATGCGGGAAGTCTGGTCACTTTATAAATCAATGCCTTGATAAGGAGAAGAACAAAGAACCCGCACGTAGGAGGGCATTTAATGTTAGTACCAGTGAAGCACGTGAGGATCCTAATCTTGTCACGGGTACGTTTACCGTTAATAATCAACTAGCTTCTATTATGTTTGATACGGGTGCTGATAGAAGTTATATATGTAAAGACTTTAGTTCTAAACTAAAATGTGCATCATTACCTCTAGACGATAAATATACTATTGAATTAGCTAATGGTAAACTGATAAAAGCCGATAAAATTTGCCATGGTTGCGAAATAAATCTCGCTGGTGAAACCTTCGAAATCGATTTGATACCCGTAGAATTAGGAAGTTTTGACGTAATCGTTGGCATGGACTGGATGTCCAAAACAAGAGCAGAAGTTGTTTGCGCTGAGAAAGCAATCCGCATCCCTCGTAAGGATGAAACGTCATTAATGATTTATGGGGAGAAGAGCAACTTAAAGCTGAACTTTATCAGCTGTATGAAGGCCCAGAAACTTATAAGAAAAGGTTGTTATGCTATTCTGGCACACATAAAGAAGATCGATACTGAAGAAAGAAGCATTAATGACATGCCGGTTGTAAGAGAATATCCCGGAGTATTTCAGGAAGAATTACCGGGGCTACCTCCACACAGATGTGTAGAATTCCAGATTGATCTCATACCAGGAGCTGCACCTGTAGCCCGATCTCCATATAGACTTGCACCTTCAGAAATGCAAGAATTACAAGACCAGTTGCAAGAATTATTGGCCCGTGGATTTATTCGTCCTAGTTTTTCACCTTGGGGTGCTCCTATTCTGTTCGTCAAGAAGAAGGATGGATCTATGAGAATGTGCATAGATTACCGAGAATTAAACAAATTAACGATCAAGAATCGGTACCCATTACCGAGGATTTTCGATCAATTGCAAGGATCAAGTGTATCAGCTGGGAGTGAAGGAAGAAGATGTTCCTAAAACCGCGTTCAGAACCCGTTACGGTCACTATGAGTTTCTAGTCATGCCTTTTGGATTAACTAATGCTCCAGCAGTATTCATGGATCTAATGAATCGCATCTGTAGACCGTATTTAGATAAATTTGTCATTGTTTTTATCGACAACATATTGATTTACTCGAAGAACAAGGAAGAACATGAGCAACACTTAAGACTGGTACTAGAGATACTCAAGAAAGAAGAATTGTACGCAAAATTTTCGAAGTGTGATTTCTGGTTACAAGAAGTACAAATTTTGGGCCATGTTGTCAGTAAACATGGAATTAAAGTTGACCCTACCAAGATCGAAGCCATTAGTAAATGGGAAACACCGAAGACTCCAACACAAATCCGTCAATTCTTAGGTCTTGCTGGTTACTACCGAAGATTCATTCAAGATTTCTCTAGAATCGCCAAACCCTTAACTGCATTGACTCAAAAGGGAAAGAAGTATGATTGGTCCACGGAACAGGAATCCTCATTCCAGTTATTAAAGAAGAAGTTAACGTCTGCACCCATTTTGTCATTACCGGAAGGAAATGATGATTTCGTGATCTATTGTGACGCTTCGCGCCAAGGTTTAGGATGTGTATTAATGCAACGCACAAAAGTTATCGCATATGCCTCACGACAACTAAAAATTCATGAAAAGAACTATACGACGCACGATTTGGAACTTGGAGCAGTAGTTTTTGCACTCAAAATATGGACACACTACCTATATGGCACCAAGTGTACACTGACCATAAGAGTCTTCAACATATTTTTGATCAAAAACAACTCAATATGAGGCAACATCACTGGGTAGAGTTGTTAAACGATTACGATTGTGAAATTCGTTACCACCCCGGAAAGGCTAATGTTGTAGCTGATGCCCTAAGTCGAAAAGAAAGAGTAAAACCTCTTAGGGTCCGAGCTTTGAATATTACAATTCGTACTGATCTCACAAAGCAAATTCAAGCAGCACAGTTAGAGGCTTTAAAAGAAGAAAATGAAAAAGGCGAAATGAGCAGAGGGTTAGAAAAACAGCTTGAAGTAAAAGCCGATGGAACCCTGTATTTTGCTGATAGGATATGGGTACCAAAACATGGTAATCTAAGACAACTAGTACTGGATGAAGCACACAAAACGAGGTACTCAATTCACCCAGGAAATAGGAAAATGTACCACGATCTCCAGAAGTTTTATTGGTGGCCTAATATGAAGACAGAAATTGCTACTTATGTAAGCAAATGTTTGACGTGTGCAAAGGTCAAAGCTGAGCACCAAAAGCCGTCAGGATTACTGCAACAACTAGAAATTCTGCAGTGGAAATGGGAAAGAATAACCATGGATTTCATTACAAAATTGCCAAGGACTACAAGTAGTCATGATACTATTTGGGTGATAGTTGATCGTCTAACTAAATCAGCTCACTTTCTACCAATAAAGGAGACAGACAGTATGGAGAAATTAGCACGCCTATATTTGAAGGAAGTAGTTTCCAGGCATGGTGTACCTATCTCCATCATATCTGATCGCGACACCCGATTCACATCACGTTTCTGGCAGTCATTACAAAAAGCATTGGGAACTCGATTAGATATGAGCACCGCTTATCACCCACAGACAGATGGTCAAAGTGAAAGAACAATACAAACATTGGAAGACATGTTACGGGCATGCGTGATTGACTTTGGAACCAGTTGGGATCGACACTTACCGTTGGCAGAATTTTCATACAATAACAGCTATCATACGAGCATCAACGCAGCGCCATTTGAAGCACTTTACGGTAGAAAGTGCAGATCTCCTATATGTTGGAGTGAAGTAAGAGAAAGACAACTTACTGGACCAGAAATTATTCACGAAACCACCGAAAAGATCATTCAAATACAACAGCGATTGAAAACGGCCATGAGTCGCCAAAAGAGTTATGCTGATGTAAGAAGAAAACTGCTAGAATTTCAAGTGGGCGACAAAGTCATGTTGAAAGTGTCACCCTGGAAAGGCGTTGTACGATTTGGTAAACGAGGAAAGTTAAGTCCTAGGTACGTAGGACCCTTTGAAATCACCGAGAGAATTAGAGCAGTTGCTTATCGATTAAAGCTACCGCAAGAACTTAGTAGTGTTCACGACACATTTCACGTGTCAAATTTGAAGAAATGTTTAGCTGAAGAGGATGTCGTAATTCCTCTTGACGAAATACGAATTAATGATAAACTCCATTTTGTCAAAGAACCTGTTGAAATCATGGACCGTGAGGTCAAACAATTAAAACAAAGCAAAATACCGATAGTTAGGGTTCGTTGGAACGCAAGACGAGGACCCGAGTGAAAGGACCCGTTCATATACATTATAAACGATTCACAATAGTTGATTACATCGCGAGGTATTTTGACCTCTATATGATACATTTTACAAACATTGCATTCTTTTTTAAAAGACAAACTTTCTTTACAACGAAAGTTGACGGCATGCACACCATTTCATAATACATCCAACTATAATTGACATAATAATAATCTTGATGAACTCAATGACTCGAATGCAACGTCTTTCAAAATATGCCATGAATGACTCCAAGTAATATCCTTAAAATGAGCTAATGCACAGCGGAAGATTTCTTTAATACCTGAGAATAAACATGCTTTAAAGTGTCAACCAAAAGGTTGGTGAGTTCATAGGTTTGTCATAACAATCATTTCAATATATTAATAGACCACAAGATTTCCGTTTATAAATATATGTACACTCGCAAGTGTATAAGAGTATTCTATAAATTGTAGGCACCCGGTAACAAGCCTTAACGTTCATGTTTTACCCTCTGAAGTACACCAGATCAGGTGTGTTTAAAATAACCTCGAAGTACTAAAGCATCCCATAGTCAGGATGGGGTTTGTCAGGCCCAATAGATCTATCTTTAGGATTCGCGCCTACCGTACATAGACAAGTAGTTTAATGTTACCAAGCTAAGGGTATATTTCTGGTTTAAACCTACGTAGAATTAGTTTTAATACTTGTGCCTATTTCGTAAAACATTTATAAAAAATAGCGCATGTATTCTCAGTCCCAAAAATATATATAAAAGGGAGCAAATGAAACTCACCATACTGTATTTCGTAGTAAAAATACATATAACATCATTTAACAAGTGCAAGGTTGGCCTCGGATTCACGAACCTATATTAATTATATATATTTATATGTTGGTCAATATTTGTCTAACAATTTTTGGTCAAGTCATAGTGTACCACAATCCTAATGCTCGAGACTAATATGCAAAAGTCAACAAAAGTCAACTTGACCCAAAATGACTTCTAAAATTTATACGTGTTTATAACTTAACTATAGTCGTTTTATATATTTAAATATATTTATTAGATTTTATAATAATAAAAGTCATTTATTAATAAAAATTTATATTAACGTTTATATATGATAAAATATACTTTTATATATCTTAAGTAGTAAAATTTATAAAGTTCACTTAATATCTTAAAACTATAGTGGTAAGTATTATTAATGTAATTATATTACGCGTGGTGAAAAATATCTTTGTATCCCCTATTTATTTGATAAAATAATATTGATCATAATAATAATAAGTAAAAGTTGTATTATTTTGTAATAATAATTATTATTATTCTATAAAAAAAATAACAATATTTATATTTACTAAAAATGTTATTATGATAAAATGATAATACTAACATAATAGTAATAATGATATTTTATAATAACAATGATATTTCTATTAAAATAATAACGACGATAGTAATAATAATCATTTTAACAATAATACTAAAATTCAGTTGACTATAACTTCAAATCTGTTCATCGAAACCATTCGATATCTAAATGAAAAGTTCTTAATTTTTCGCTAGCTTTCCAATGACATGCATATCATATACCCTATCTCAGTAGCATATGTATCTAATTCAGGATTCAACAAACCTATCTAAGGATAATATCGAATGTACAAGTATGCATAATCCTATATACTCGAGCACTAGTCAGGGATACACTATTGATATATAAAAGTTAAGTTATGAGTGCTCACGTATCAATATTGAGATTCAATATTGCAGGAAAGTACGTAGACGCAACGGAGATGATAAACACTAGATTGACCTCACGAGCATACCCATGAACCATACCCATCACCTCCATAGCTATAACCCATAATTTCCTTAGCTTCGACTCATTCAAAAAAACTATTTTGAAATCACTCGGACATCACTCCGTCGTAATATTTTATGTATACTAATAATATCTTGAAATAATACAGAGCAAATATATATATATATATGTAAATCGATTGAGAGAGTTTAGAGAAATATATTTTCAAGTTTCTATGAAATAATGAAACCTATTGAATTCTATTTATAATAGATTTTTGAATTATTAAAGTGAATTATTAAAGTATGAATTATTAAAGTGAATTATTAAAGTATGAATTATTAAAGTGAATTATTAAAGTGAATTATTAAAGTATGAATTATTAAAATGAATTATTAAAGTATGAATTATTAAAGTGAATTATTAAAGTATGAATTATTAAAGTGAATTATTAAAGTATGAATTATTAAAGTGAATTATTAAAGTATGAATTATTAAAGTGAATTATTAAAGTTAAAGTAAAGTAAAAGTAAAGTAAAGGTAAAGTTAAAGTATAGTAAGAGTATAAAAACTATGTATGTATAATACGCGTATAAATATATATAATATTAATTTAAATCGTTATATATATTTAATGAAATAAAATATAAATATCGTTATATTTATTATACTGGTTAAGTAATGCGTTGTCAAAAGTGATTCTAGATATTTATAAAAGTTATATACGTTTTAATAATAAAGTTTTTTTAAAACTGAAAACATTTTTGTACGTTTCAAAATAGATTAATAGAATATTATGGAAACCAATTCTCTACTAGCTTTTGTCTAACTTTCGTAAATGACACTTTTTATTTTTATTTATAAATAGCTTTACAAATTATTTCGAATATCGTTAAGAGGAATAGATTTCTCAAATCATAGTGGACCTCTCAACAGAGACTTGTAATCATAATTCAATGTTTCTGATAATTCAATCATTTAATATATTTTTTTTTTAATTTCGTCGATAATCATATTGAAACAAATACGTTCATATAAAGCATTATACTTTTAAATACTTTGTTGACATTTTCAATTTATAACATATACACATATACATACATATTCATATATGTTCATTTAATGGTTCGTGAATCATTGGAATTTGGTCGAGGTTTAAATGAATGTATAAACATAGTTTAAAATCCTTGAGATTTAACTTAACAAACATTGCTTATCGTGTCAGAATAATATAAAGATAAAGTTTAAATTTAGTCGGAAATTTCCGGGTCGTCACAGTACCTACCCGTTAAAGAAATTTCGTCCTCGAAATTTGATAGAGGTCGTTATGGCTAACAATGAGAATGTTATTATGACGATTATGAAGTTTTCTCATGTCTAAGAAGTATGGATAAAAAAATTCGATTACTCAAAGCGTATGAGGGAAGTTATCGTAAATGAAGGAAATAAGATTATAGTGATTCGTCATATCTTTTGACGTCATCACAATTGATCTCCGAATTTAAAGAAAATTTTTGTAATCAATGTTGGATTTGATGCTTCGGTGATTAAGGAGATTATGATTCTCTTCGAATTAATACGATAATCCATCTTGATTTCTCTGTCGGGTATTTCACTATAAATCCACCTCCTTCGTTTCCTTACAACTCACACCTTCTATTCTTTCTCCCTCAACTATATATTTTAAAGTATTTGTCAATATGCTTCATCCAGTACTGATTCTCGATATACTCCTCACTTTCATATCTGTCGTTCTTCTTTTTCATCTGCCTCCGGAAGAATCTATTTACTTCTACTATACTCTCGGTTTTATAGTGTTTTTCGTTCTTCCGTGTCTTTATATTGCTATATGCATCGATATATACAGTTTATAATTTTTGGGTGGTTGTTGGGTTTTATATCTTCCCTTATATTTTAAAGCCCCTGCTTTTGTCTTCTATAATCATTGACATCCACAGTTAATGCTCCCTTCTATTTGCTGCGATTTATACTCCAATTTCTATTTTGGAGTTTTGTCCTTTCGTTTCTTCTTCTTGCGATTAAGCAACATTTGTAATGGTCCAGTATTCGCAGATATGAATTTCAGAATGAACATAGTTAATGTTCTAAGAAGGAAATGGTAATGGCACGATCTTGATTTGTTAATTTACCAGAATACCCTGAAAAGACCGAATCATCAAGAAAATACATTATTGATATTTTTAGAGATTAAATAGAATACAAGAGTCGTGTAACATGGAACATGATGACGGCATGGTCTGTGAATCGTCATGTCCCATTAGAAACTCAGCATGACTTACTATAATATAATCACGTTGATCAAGTGTCATTATATTATACTAACTCGTGCTTCAGTTCCCAACACTACTTCAAAACATTCATAATTTAAACTCGAAAGTTTATAGAATATAGAAACTAATAGTTTCTTATATGATGTAACACTGATAGCGTAAAGAGATAAATGACTTCAGATAAGATTAGTTGTGAAAATATCTTCAAAAATATCGTGGATATTTATAATGAAAGATATGATAATATCTTAGAATTTCTAATATTGATGGATGATGATGAAGATTTGTCTGTAAAGGTTTAGAATAAAGAGTAAGGTATTCGTTAATGACTTTAGCAGGCACTGAATCATTTGGATTCTTTGAAGGCAGATTTAGTCTTTGTGATTTGTCCACAACCTCCCTCATAGTCTGTTCAATCCGTTTTCCAGTTCCAAACCTTCTCTTTTTCTCAGCTTTTCCACCTTACTATTCTTTGTCATCAAACTTTTTACTGTTAAGATCCTTTACAGTTTTTGCTGCTTCATCAGCATTTTTCAAAATTTCGAGAACTGGTTCGCAGTTTAGGGTGTTTTTTCAGAAATTTCTCATTCAAAGAATGTAAGTCTTGGAGGTAGATGTTGTGTGTATATGTAATTGTTGATGTAGACATGCTGCGTGGTTTCAAAATACTGATTACTGATTCTCAATAATTGGTATGGCAATTCTTGTTATAAGGTACGAATGAGTATATGATAGGGTTTCGATAATTATAATGATTTTTTTTTTTGAAGTCAAAGATCAGTGAAGTTGTTGGTAAGTTTATTGCTAATGTGGTGAATATAAACGATTCCCCGGTAACGTTGGCGAAAGGGCAACGTATCTATTGAGGTTATAATAAGACTGTTTTGATTGAGAAGTCGAAGTTGACTTGCTGGAGATGTGACAAAACTGTCTATTTTGAAACGGAATTGAAAAGTTATTCTAGCTAGTAAATGCCAAAGGGTCTAACACGGATACGTGTCGAATTATGACTTGGTTTTTGAGAGTTTTTCAGGTGTATAACTGTGGGTAACATGTGGTTGGATCATCATCTCGATTGTTCCTTAGTTGAAGTGTCTTCAGGAATTTTGAAGGGTTTGAGCACATATTGAAATCGTTAATACATATGATGTTCTAACACAGTTTTGAAGTCAAAGTATAGCTTTGAAAGATATAGGTATCTAAGAGTGATGATACTGGTTATATTTCGAATTGAATTATGCGATTTCAAAATCAGAATATGTAATTGAATTTGAATGAGTATGATTGTTTTGATTTATATGAAAGAATGGATATTGTTGTGAAAGTAGGGAGTATAGTTGATGATTGCTGAATCAGTTTCGAAAAATGTAATACATTAATTGTGAATTTATATATCTCTCGGGTATTACCTACCCGTTAAAAAAAATTTCACAATTAATATTTTGTACAAAAGAAGTTTATTACAGTCTTTATGAAAATATATGTGTATATTTTCTTTATATGTAATATAGATTTAATGAGTTAATATTAAATTAAACTCATTTGTTTTATGGTTGGAACTAGAATTGAGTAATCCCTAAAACTTTATAAATTGCATAAGTATTTCTTCAATAATATTGAAATTATGTGTCATTACTTTGTTATTTGTTGGTTTTCGTGAAATTCTTGTGAACTTCGCAAGGTACGAATGATGTTATTTGAAAAGTTTCGAGTACATCGATGATGAAAGTGTAAAATCAAACATATATTCGAATAATACACTTGATTTATTATGAATTGGATTTTTATTGAATTGAGACAGAGATTGTAATTAACGATGGTTAAGTTGCGAACGAAGGACGTACATCATTGCATATTTGTAATATGAATTAACTGAGTAGTTAAGATTCACACATAATAGCTTAGTACGGGAAGATTTATTATGGTTTAAAAATTTATACATATAAAATATACATATAAATCTTTCGATTGGAAATGAGTTAATACTTCATAACTCGTTGATACAATATATTTGTTGTTGATTCGTAATGATGTCCACAATGATTCTTGAACTGACAGAGTTTGTGATGTTACAGGTGCTGTTGATTCTGACGATACTGATGGCACTGACTGTGTTGATGATGCTACGGTCCTGTTGATGCTGTTGGTAAAACAATTCTAGCTTGTAAATCGTACACCATTTTCGAACAAAGTTTCTACTCTACCATCTCCGTTCACTCATCCGATTTACGGTCAGAATTAAATAATCTCTAAGATTTTGGAGATTACATAACTGCCGCAGAGATATCTCTTCAATGAAGTTTATGAATTAATACTTCATCATTTATTGTTGTTGATATTCCTGGATATTTACAGGGCGTATGACGTTGATGTTTGAGATACAGATTTTGATGTTGCGGTGTGGGATGTGGATGTTGTTGTTGGTGGTGGTGATGGTACTGTTGGTGTTGCTGATGGTGGTACTGTTTATGCTACTGGTGCTGCTGCTGGTGTTTGTAACCTTTGCACCATATTCTCCAAAGCCACTACCCGAGCGCGAAGCTCGTTGACTTCTTCTATTACACCGGGGTGATTGTCGGTTCGGACGAGCGAATAAATAAAATCTAGAATTTGGTGTAGTATGTAATCGTGATGAGATACTCTAGAAATAAGAGAGAAAATGGTGTTTCAGATAGGTTCGCCGGTAAGTGCTTCAGGTTCTTCGCCAAGAGGACAATGTGGTGGATGGAAGGGATCACCTTCTTCTTGTCTCCAATGATTAAGGAGGCTACGAACTCATCCCCAATTCATCCAGAATAAATGATGACTAATTGGTTGATCCATTCCGCTCGCACTGCTTTCGGAACTTGAGTGGGATTCCATTTCAGAATCCGAGGGACTTGAACTAATGACAAATTCCATTTCGTACGACTGAATAAAGAATTTTTCGATATGAAATGATTTTTCAGCTATCGGGTGGTATTCTAAATACATAGAATATCTATATATAGCGCAAAAGATTTCGTAGATTACGGAGGAAATTACGGGATATGTCAGGCAAAGTTTACAGTAACAGATACGCTAAAATATGGATTAGCAGATACGCTAAGATATGAATTTTGTCTATACACTATTCATGCAATCAATGCAGTAAGACGTGTCTAGACTAAGAATGATAAGCAGGCAATTTCCGACAAAAATGATAAGCAAAACTTTTGACATGCAGACACGGTCGAAGTCCAGGCTCATTAATGCATCCTAACAACTATCAGTTAGACACACTAATGCAGACCTGGTTCGCTAAGACCACCGCTCTGATACTAACTGAAAGGACCCGTTCATATACATTATAAACGATTCACAATAGTTGATTACATCGCGAGGTATTTTGACCTCTATATGATACATTTTACAAACATTGCATTCTTTTTTAAAAGACAAACTTTCTTTACAACGAAAGTTGACGGCATGCACACCATTTCATAATACATCCAACTATAATTGACATAATAATAATCTTGATGAACTCAATGACTCGAATGCAACGTCTTTCAAAATATGCCATGAATGACTCCAAGTAATATCCTTAAAATGAGCTAATGCACAGCGGAAGATTTCTTTAATACCTGAGAATAAACATGCTTTAAAGTGTCAACCAAAAGGTTGGTGAGTTCATAGGTTTGTCATAACAATCATTTCAATATATTAATAGACCACAAGATTTCCGTTTATAAATATATGTACACTCGCAAGTGTATAAGAGTATTCTATAAATTGTAGGCACCCGGTAACAAGCCTTAACGTTCATGTTTTACCCTCTAAAGTACACCAGATCAGGTGTGTTTAAAATAACCTCGAAGTACTAAAGCATCCCATAGTCAGGATGGGGTTTGTCAGGCCCAATAGATCTATCTTTAGGATTCGCGCCTACCGTACATAGACAAGTAGTTTAATGTTACCAAGCTAAGGGTATATTTCTGGTTTAAACCCACATAGAATTAGTTTTAATACTTGTGCCTATTTCGAAAAACATTTATAAAAAACAGCGCATGTATTATCAGTCCCAAAAATATATATAAAAGGGAGCAAATGAAACTCACCATACTGTATTTCGTAGTAAAAATACATATAACGTCATTTAACAAGTGCAAGGTTGGCCTCGAATTCACGAACCTATATTAATTATATATATTTATATGTTGGTCAATATTTGTCTAACAATTTTTGATCAAGTCATAGTGTACCACAATCCTAATGCTCGAGACTAATATGCAAAAGTCAACAAAAGTCAACTTGACCCAAAATGACTTCTAAAATTTATACGTGTTTATAACTTAACTATAGTCGTTTTATATATTTAAATATATTTATTAGATTTTGTAATAATAAAAGTCATTTATTAATAAAAATTTATATTAACGTTTATATATGATAAAATATACTTTTATATATCTTAAGTAGTAAAATTTATAAAGTTCACTTAATATCTTAAAACTATAGTGGTAAGTATTATTAATGTAATTATATTACGCGTGGTGAAAAATATCTTTGTATCCCCTATTTATTTGATAAAATAATATTGATCATAATAATAATAAGTAAAAGTTGTATTATTTTGTAATAATAATTATTATTATTCTATAAAAAAAATAACAATATTTATATTTACTAAAAATGTTATTATGATAAAATGATAATACTAACATAATAGTAATAATGATATTTTATAATAACAATGATATTTCTATTAAAATAATAACGACGATAGTAATAATAATCATTTTAACAATAATACAAAAATTCAGTTGACTATAACTTCAAATCCGTTCATCGAAACCATTCGATATCTAAATGAAAAGTTCTTAATTTTTCGCTAGCTTTCCAATGACATGCATATCATATACCCTATCTCAGTAGCATATGTATCTAATTCAGGATTCAACAAACCTATCTAAGGAAAATATCGAATGTACAAGTATGCATAATCCTATATACTAGAGCACTAGTCAGGGATACACTATTGATATATAAAAGTTAAGTTATGAGTGCTCACGTATCAATATTGAGATTCAATATTGCAGGAAAGTACGTAGACGCAACGGAGATGATAAACACTAGATTGACCTCACGAGCATACCCATGAACCATACCCATCACCTCCATAGCTATAACTCATAATTTCCTTAGCTTCGACTCATTCAAAAAAACTATTTTGAAATCACTCGGACATCACTCCGTCGTAATATTTTATGTATACTAATAATATCTTGAAATAATACAGAGCAAATATATATATATATATATATATATATATATATATATATATATATATATATATATATATATATATATATATATATATATATATATATATATATATATGTAAATCGATTGAGAGAGTTTAGAGAAATATATTTTCAAGTTTCTATGAAATAATGAAACCTATTGAATTCTATTTATAATAGATTTTTGAATTATTAAAGTGAATTATTAAAGTATGAATTATTAAAGTGAATTATTAAAGTATGAATTATTAAAGTGAATTATTAAAGTATGAATTATTAAAGTAAATTATTAAAGTATGAATTATTAAAGTGAATTATTAAAGTATGAATTATTAAAGTGAATTATTAAAGTATGAATTATTAAAGTGAATTATTAAAGTAAAAGTAAAGTAAAGGTAAAGTTAAAGTATAGTAAGAGTATAAAAACTATGTATGTATAATACGCGTATAAATATATATAATATTAATTTAAATCGTTATATATATTTAATGAAATAAAATATAAATATCGTTATATTTATTATACTGGTTAAGTAATGAGTTGTCAAAAGTGATTCTAGATATTTATAAAAGTTATATACGTTTTAATAATAAAGTTCTTTTTAAACTGAAAACGTTTTTGTACGTTTGAAAATAGATTAATAGAATATTATGGAAACCAATTCTCCACTAGCTTTTGTCTAACTTTCGTAAATGACACTTTTTATTTTTATTTATAAATAGCTTTACAAATTATTCCGAATATCGTTAAGAGGAATAGATTTCTCAAATCATAGTGGACCTCTCAACAGAGACTTGTAATCATAATTCAATGTTTCTGATAATTCAATCATTTAATATATATTTTTTTAATTTCGTCGATAATCATATTGAAACAAATACTTTCATATAAAGCATTATACTTTTAAATACTTTGTTGACATTTTCAATTTATAACATATACACATATACATACATATTCATATATGTTCATTTAATGGTTCGTAAATCATTGGAATTTGGTCGAGGTTTAAATGAATGTATAAACATAGTTTAAAATCCTTGAGATTTAACTTAACAAACATTGCTTATCGTGTCAGAATAATATAAAGATAAAGTTTAAATTTAGTCGGAAATTTTCGGGTCGTCACACCGAGTTTACTTGGGAACGTGAAGATCAAATGAAGTAAAAGTATCCACATTAGTTCACTGATATCGCTCATGAAACAGGTACTACTCAAAATTTCGGGACGAAATTTTCTTTAACGGGGAGGTACTGTGATGACCCGAAAATTTTTGACTTATTTAAACCAATTCTCTATACAATTTATTGTTTTAACACGTTAAACAAACTCTGTTAGATTGAGTCTCAAAATTTTAGAACTGTTTCATATATACAATTACCTTTGACTACTCTCGACGATTCATGAACAATTATATGTATGTATATATATATGTACAAGTAAAAACGACTTTCCTACAGTAAAACCCTATTTGCTACAGTAAAAATTACTTTGCTACAGTAAACACTATTTGCTACAGTACACACTATTTGCTACAGTAACACTATTTGATGTCGACGAACTAGCAAACAAAAACAGAAAAGGCGGCCATGCGATCGCATGGCAAAAACACTGAAAACTCATGCGATCGCATGAGCTACAGTAAACGGAAAAGTAATATAAATACGCCTGTTTTGCTCGACGGATTATCACATGTTTTCTTCTTCAGTAATAAAAATTTATATTTAAATTATAATTATAATTTTAAATTTAAGTTTAATAATAATAAGGTATATTCGAGGGTGTTTTAATTCGGGTTTTAAACCGCTTTAAGCTAAGGAAATATTGGGTATTGTTCGGGGTATTGTTCTTGAATCCAAGGCCAACCATACAGTCGTCTACCATCATTACGTCTACGCAATTTGCCTACAATATTGAGTCTCAATATTGAACTGTGAGTTTATAGTCTCCCTTTTTAAATACTTTAAATATTTTTGGGCTGAGAATACATGCAATTTATTTTAAACGCGATAAGACACAAGTACATACTAAATTCTACACTGAGTTAAACTGAAAATCCCTTAGCTTTAGTAACTAGTAGCTGCCAGTACATAGGATATGGACTGGTGGGCGCAAATAATTGTATATGGATCCATAGGGCTTGACATCCCCGTCCGAGCTAGAGCGCTAGCCTTTTAACGGACGTATGTTATTTGAGTTTAAGACACGTTGGTTTGCGTGTATTAAAACGAATGGGGTAATTATCACTATAGCGTTAAGTTTAGTTACCAGGGTGCTCTGTTACGTAGAATCTATTGATAAACTTTTGATGAAATCTTGTGGTCTATCTTTATATATGTTTATGACTCGAGCAATTAAACCTATAACTCACCAACATTCGTGTTGACTTTTTAGCATGTTTTATTCTCAGGTCCTTAGAATGCTTCCGCTGTGATGTGCTTGTTGCCTGCATGGAGTCTCTCATGCTTTGTACAAAGTTTATTGCATTCAAAATAAAACTGCATTGTGTAATAAATAATTGGACTGTGATGTCAACCTGTAAATTAAAGACTTATGTATTTCGGGGTTTTGCTTATACCTAAGCACTCGCCCACATGTTTATAACTTTCTATGTTTAGAAAGTCACTTATTTTAATGAATGCAATATTTTATCAAAACGTATCATATAGAGGTCAAAACCTCACTGCGGAATCAATGATTAACGTGCCGCGTCAATAGAGATTTTGACGAGTCGTTACAGAATCTATTTTCCGTATTTGTAACTGTGGTGATGAAGATAGAGTAAAGTATGCCACTAGCTCATTGGGTGGTAATGCTTTAACTTGGTGGACTGCTCATGCCAAGTCCGTAGGAATTGATAATGCTAATGCAATTCCATGGGACGAACTCAAAAGCATGATGGTCAATAAATTTTGCCAGAGGAGTCAAGTCCAGAAACTTGAAGCTGAGTTCTGGGAACTCAAGGTCAAGGGTACTGATATTGAGAACTACACCAATCGTTATTTGGAACTTTCTACTCTATGTCCTTAGATGTTTCCTACCGAAGCTAGAAGAATTGAGCGGTATATTGAAGGTCTTCCCGAGGATGTTCAACGGAATGTTATAGCTACCGAGAAGGTTACTCTGGATACTGTGATTCTTATGGCACAAAATCTGATGTTGGCCAAGAGAAGAAGAGCGTTGGCCAATAAGCAGGTTGAAACAAGGGTAATGATGGTAAGAGGAAGTTTGAGCCATCTCAAGGTTCGGCTCAGAATGATAATAAGAAGCCTGCGGATAATACAAGGTCGAATTATAAGGGTACTTATCCTTTCTGTATTCATTGTGAGAGGCATCACCCGAGGAAGTGTACTGCGGTTTATGCGTTGTGTAAGAAAGTGGGACACGTTGCTAAGACGTGTAAGACTCCTCCAAAGGATAAGGCTATTGTTCCAGCCAAAGCTCCTCCAACCTACTATACTTGTGGAGAAAAGGGACACATTAGTCCTAATTGTCCTAAGAAGAAGGATAATCCCGGTAATGGAGCTAATGCTACTGCTGCGAAGGGTCGTACATTTGTTATCACTGCTACTGAAGCCCGAGATGAGGATGAGGTCATCACTGGTACGTATCTTGTCAATAATTGTTATGCAACTATTTTATTCGATACTGGTGCCGACCGAAGTTATGTGTCTGGTGATTTTTGTACCCTATTTACTGAAAAGCCTCAACCCTTAGAAACTAAACGATTAGTAGAAGTAGCCAATGGAAAGATCATGCAAGTCGATAAAATCTATAAAAACTGCAACTTAATCTTAGCCGATAAGGAATTTAAGATAGACCTTTTGCCGGTCGAGCTCGGAAGTTTTGACGTTGTAGTCGGAATGAATTGGTTACGTCCATCACATGCTGCTATCATGTGTTATAATAAAATTGTTCATGTTCCATTGGGAAATGGAGAGACTCTCATCATCCACGGTGAAAAGAGTGGTTCCAATCTCAACATCATCTCTTGTATTAAAACTCGCAAATACCTTATGAAAGGTTACCCAGCTATTCTAGCTCACGTTAAGATGATTGAATCGAAAGAGAAGCGTATTGAAGATGTACCTGTGGTTAAAGACTTTCCCGATGTGTTCCCCGAAGATCTTCATGGTCTTCCACCTCCTCGACAAGTTGAATTTCAAATTGATTTAACTCCTGGTGCTGCTCCTATTGCTAAAGCGCCGTATGATTTAGCACCCTCCGAGATGAAGGAATTATCCAACCAGCTCCAAGAACTATTGGATAAAGGTTTCATTCGTCCAAGCTCGTCCCCATGGGGAGCTCCTATTCTGTTAGTTAAGAAGAAGGATGGTATGTTAAGGATGTGTATTGATTATCGCGAACTTAACAAGCGTACTATCAAGAACCGTTATCCGTTACCATGTTTTGATGATCTATTCGACCAACTTCAAGGGTCAAGCATTTATTCAAAAATTGATTTGAGATCTGGTTATCACCAACTCCAAGTCAAGGGATCCGATATTCCTAAGACTGCTTTTCGTACTCGCTATGGACACTATGAGTTTTGTGTTATGCCTTTTAGTTTGACCAATGCTTCTGCTGTATTCATGGATCTTATGAATCGTGTATGCAAGCCTTACCTCGATAAATTCGTTATTGTGTTCATTGACGATATCTTGATCTATTCTAAGAGTGAGAAAGAACATGAGCAATATTTGCGTATGATTCTTGAACTCTTAAGAAAGGAACAACACTATGCTAAATTTTCTACGTGCGAGTTTTGGCTCAAAACCGTACAATTCCTTGGACATGTTGTTGATAAAGACGGAATACATGTCGATCCACCTAAGATCACTGCTATTCGGAACTGGGAGATACCAAAGACTGCGAAACATATTCGCTAATTTTTGGGACTTGCCGGTTACTATCGAAGGTTCATAAAAGGTTTTTCTCTCATTGCTAAACCTCTTACGAAGCTAACTCAAAAAGGGAAGAAATTTGAGTGGTCCGAAGAATAGGAATCTGCTTTCAAGATTCTGAAGGAGAAATTGACCACAGCCCCGATTCTATCTTTACCTGAAGGTACTGACGACTTTGTTGTTTACTGCGATGCTTCGAAGCAAGGCTTTGGTTGTGTTTTAATGCAACGTGAAAAAGTTATTGCCTACGCATCTAGGCAGTTGAAGAAACATGAAGAGAACTATACCACACATGACCTTGAGTTAGGTGCTGTGGTATTTGCATTAAAGATATGGAGACATTATTTGTATGGTACCCATTTTACGGTGTACACTGATCATAAAATTCTTCGACCCATCTTTGATCAAAAACAGCTGAACATGAGGCAAAGCCGATGGCTCAAGTTATTGAATGATTATCACTGTGAGCTGAAATATCATCCTGGCAAGGCGAATGTAGTTGCCGATGCCCTTAGTCGGAAAGGCGATGTTAAACGTTTTCGTGCTCTAAACCTGAAAATCAAATCAAATCTTATCTCACGAGTCTGTGAAGCTCAATTGGAAGCCATTAAACCGACACTTATCGAAGGTGAAGGACCCATTGGTTTCGAGAACCAACTTCAAGTGAAAGCTAATGGTACACGGTACTTTGGCAACAGAATTTGGGTTCCTCGTTTCGGTAATCTTCGTGAACTAGTCTTGGATGAAGCTCATAAGACTAGATATTCTATTCATCCCGGTTCCAGTAAGATGTATCACGATGTGAAGCAATTCTACTGGTGGCCTAACATGAAAGCTGACATTGCTACTTATATTAGTAAGTGTCTTAGTTGTTTGAAGGTCAAGGCCGAACATCAAAAGCCTTCTGGTCTGTTGACACAATCCGATATTCCGCAGTGGAAGTGGGAGTGCATCACTATGGACTTTGTTACTAAGTTACCTAAGACTGCAAACGGTAACGATACTATTTGGGTCGTAGTTGATCGTCTTACTAAATCTGCACACATTTCATACCGATCAAGGAAACCGACAAGATGGAGAGATTAGCACAGCTTTATATTAAAGAAATCGTCTCACGTCATGGTATTCCTATTTCGATTATTTCTGATCTCGACAGTCGATTTGTTTCTAGATTCTGGAAAACTTTACAATCTGCTCTTGGAACTCAACTCGACATGAGTATAGCTTATCATCCCTAAACTGATGGTCAAAGTGAACGAACTATTCAAACCATGGAAGATATGCTACGTGCTTGTACAATCGATTTCGACAAAGGTTGGGATAGACACCTACCTTTGATTGAATTTTCCTACAATAACAGTTATCACTCTAGCGTTAAAGCTGTACCTTTTGAAGCTTTATATGGACGGAAGTGTAGATCCCCTCTGTGTTGGGATGAACTTGAGGACAGACATTTAACTGGTCCTGAAATTATCCATGAAACTACCGAAAAGATCGTTCAGATCAAGCAACGTTTAGAAACTTCCCGTAGCTGACAGAAGAGCTATGCCGATAAAAAATGAAAAGACATCGAATACTAAGTTGGAGATAAAGTCATGTTGAAAGTATCCCCTTGGAAAGGTGTTGTTCGCTTCGGTAAGCGAAGTAAACTCAGTCCACGATATGTAGGACCTTTCACAATCACTCAAAGAGTCGGTCCTGTGGCATATCGATTAGAACTACCAACCGAACTCAGTCAAGTACATGATGTGTTTCATGTCTCAAATCTTAAATGGTGTCTTGCTGATGACACACTCGTTATTCCTCTGGATGATGTTCACATTAATGAGCAAATGCATTTCGTTGAAGAACCTATAGAAATCATGGAAGGAGAAGTCAAACAAACGCATAAAAGCAACATACCTATCGTTAAAGTCCGGTGGAGTTCGCGTAGAGGCCCCGAATATACCTGGGAACGCAAAGACCACATGAAACGGAAATATCCCCATCTCTTCTCAACTGCTGATGCAAACGAGGAAACTACCTAAAAACTTCAGGACGAAGTTTTCAATAACGGGGAGGTACTATAACGACTCTCATTTTTCCATTCTATATTTCTCATTTTTTCCATTCAATACTTTTCCTTATTAAATGCCTAATAAAACAATTAAACTTAATAATTAAACTTTAATCGATAAAAGTTAAGCGATAAGAATTATAAAATACGATAATTCACTTTGTACAAGTTAATAAAAATAATAAGTTAATAAACTTTTGTGAGTAAATAAATAACTAAAAAGACTTGTGTAATTAAAATAAATAAACTTGGATAATTAAGGGTTTATTAAGCTAAATTAAAATACAAGGACTTAAGTGAAAATATTAAAACCCTAGCCCATAAAACCCTAGCCGATTTGGAAGGGCAAAATTACCCTTCTACCCCTCCAAATTTTCGGCCCAAATCACACTCCTAACCCCTTCTCCAAGTCTAACTTGTTCCCTAAGTAATTCCTTATAAACCCCTAATTCTAAAATAATCCTAACACCCCTATAAATAGAGACCTAGCCTAACTCATTCCATGTACCAAATCATAATTAAATCTCTCTCCAAAATCTCTCCCCTCTCTCTCTAAATTTCAGCCAAAACCAAATCCCCCACCACCCATCGAAATCCTTGAGGGTTTCCAAGTAATCTTCAAGTGTTCTTCGCGTTCTTCATGATCTTCAAGAATCTTCAAGGTGTTCTTCAAGATATTCAAGGCTTTGATCTTCCATCTTCATCAAGTTCTTCTTTTCTTTGTTAATCTTCTTGGATCTTCAAAGGTATAACATAAACCCTAAACTATTTTCATAAACTTTGATCTTTGTTAATTCGTATGCATATTATAATCATTGTTATACATAAGTAATTACATAAACACCTAGATCTTTACATGTATAAAAAATATAAATATATACATATACATATACATGTCGACTAAAAAAAAGGGGAAGAAACTTTGATCTTTAAAACCCTAGATACAATTAGGAGATTTGTTAGTGGTTAATTAAGGAAACAAAATAACTATATATACATAGACATATATATCGATACATATACATATATACATGTAAAAAATAATTTTTTATACATATATATATATATACACGACATCATACATATATATACATTAAACCTAAACCCTAATTTAAATTATACTACTTTAATCAAAACCCTAGTTTTATTAAAAACCTAATTCATTAAACCTAACCCTAATTAATCAGTACCACATTAATTATTAAATCCTAATCATTACCTAATCATTACTACATTAAATAAAACCCTAATTTACTAAACCCGAATTTATGAAACCCTAGGACATTAATTACTAAACCCTAGTTAATTAATTACTACTCTAATTAACTAACTCTAATTAATGAAACCCTAATACTACTTATACTATTAATTAACATGTATACACTATTACTATTACTAGCACCTATAACCTACTACTTATATTATAACACTTAAGAACGTTTTGGGATATGTATTAGAGATGTATAGATCTTCAAAATTTCTTGACAAATGGTTTCTACGAGACTCTAGGCAGAGGGTTTCGATTTCTGATTTAAAGGGTCCTATGGCTTAAGCCCCTAGATCTGAAATGGCCATTCGAAGGGAAAGGGGTAATTGGAAGCTTATCTAATACAACAAGTATCCTAAAATGGAAAACACTCTTTAAGTAGAAACTTTCTAAGTATAGAAACTTACTAAAAATAGGAAACTTTCTAAAAAATAGAAACTTACTAGGAATAGAAACTTAGAGAAACAAACTATACATAAACACGTACTTAAACTCAAACATGGGCAAAACACTTAACTACTCTTAAATGTCAATAGGTTGACTTTTCTGCTCACTCGTTCAACTCTCAACTCCGAGGAATAACTCTCTCTCTACTTACTAATGTGAATTCATAGGCCCTCTTTGCTACTAGCAAACTTACTTACTTTACTTGGGGTGAGACACATGCTGTTTTTACTTTTTACACTTTAGAAATTGCTGCTGCATGCTTAATTTTTGGGGGTAGGCCTATCGGGAGTAACGTCCCCGATACATTTGACTAAGTCTTTGTATTACTTGATAATGAAATTAAAACCGACAAGGACAGACACAACTTGTCATGGGGCAAACTTGAACGTTTAGTCTAAATATCACGCTTTGGCATAACTTTAGATCCTGCAGGAGATCAACTTTACAAACTAAATCTTGTGGTCTAAAACAACGGTCAAACTTTTGTTAAACCTATGAACTTCACTCAACCTTTTTGGTTGACACTTTAGCATGTTTTGTCTCAGGTGCTGTCTAATTCAAGCTTACTTATCTACTGCTTATGTGATGCTACTTGGACATAGGATCAAGAGATTATTGCATATTTTACTATTGCATTTAAACATTTAATTATTTCCTTTGTAACGACATTTCATTTTCCGCTGCGTACTCATTAAAGTAAATTTTCTCATTTAGTATTGTTCTCGTTATTATAATATGTTGGTATATTTTGATATTAAGTCACATTTCGCCCAGGCCCTAACTGGGGGTGTGATAATGTGTCATAACCGGTTAATTAATACAACTTACTTGTTTAGGTCAAGGCTAAGCAACTTTTATACACACGTTTACTTTGTGAAGTACATTTATACTCATGCACTCGAGGTGAGATCATAGTCCCATATTTCAACAACTTTTATACTTTAAATCATGGGATGAGAAACATATACAGTTTTATACTACATACTTTTACACCTTAAACACCAGTACGGAAACAAACATTCCACAGCGAGTTAGAACAAAAATCCTCAATTCGATTATCATTGGTTACACTTGCAGGGTGTAAGCGAGAACTTATGTTGTATGGCCATACGGGTTTGACAAACCCTCATTCGGACGGTTCGCTACCGTTATGCGGATGAAATATATTTTCGAGAAACAGTGTATGTTCTAACACTATGGTGATGGGGTTCTATGGAAGGAAAGTTAAGTCTTGATAATTGGGTGCTCGCGAACATACTTTTGGAATGAAAACCATTTAGATAATCAACGTTATGGAAATACTAAATCTTGTGGTTCAAAAACAACGTTTACAAACACCTATGATTTCACCAACGTTTTTCGTTGACAGTTTTCTATATGTTTCTCAGGTTCATGAATGGCTATTTGATACATGCTTCCGTGTACACTCATACTTGCTTGTGGTCAAGCATACATGCATACACTCTGATTACTTTCTTGGAGTCAAGCATACATGCATACACTCTGATTACTTGCTTAGAGTCAAGCATACATACATACTTACGCTATTTATAGCAACTGTGATTTTCAACTTGTATTATGTCGGAAGTTATTTCATTTATACTTTATAACTTTGTAAGTCTTGTACGTTTCAAATGAATGCGACATAATTTTGGTCAAACGCGTCTCATATAGGGACTACGACCACGTAATGGGACCTAAGTTAATGGTGCCGTCAATGACGATTTTATCGGGTCGTTACATCAGCAACAGCTTCACACATGAACATTTTGAATTCCAAAAACATATGCCCTAATAATAGTTAACAACCGTATTTAAATACAATAGATTTCATTACCTCGCAACATTGTTGCATAAAAATAACTCGAAATTTTCAAAATTCCTTCACCCGATCTACATCGATCTTTTTCCAACTCGTAACCTCCGAAATATGAAAATTCTGTTACCAAAATTTTACACACACTATTTTACTGTGAGATCCTCTCTAAATTTTATATAATAAATTTATTTACTACCATTCATGCAAATTTTATAAATCGTATATGTTTATATAATATAGTAAATAAAATTTACTTTTACTTATTTTTGACTAGTGCATATAAAATTATACTTTGACTTTTATAAATCAATTCTTTTATTCAAAAGATATTTTTACTTAAAATAGTACATGTTGTACATAGCTCTAGTTTTACTAAGAATTTCGTCCCTTTTTTACATTGTCACCTTAAACAACTCGAACTTCTATAAAGTTTTCATTGCTTGTTCATATAAAATTTTATTGTTATTCTACACCACATATTAATCACAATTCCTCTCGTCCTCTGAAACTTATCATTAAATTCATCAATCAAAACTCTCTGTTCTCATCAACTTTTCCCTTTTAAGGTTGACTGTTGAGAAGTATTTCATGGCTAACCGCAAAATCCTCGTAATCATCAATTCTATGATTCAATATTTTGTGGCATGAGAATTCATTTTCGAAGATTCTCTCACCTAGTGTAAACTATTCATTATTGCCAATAATTCACGTTTTTTTTTCTCATCCGCACTTAAACTTATAAGTGAGGATAAACCCTAGATCGACTCGCCGTCTGTGCGAAGGCGTCCTTCTCGTTAAGAGATCACACCTTTCGAATAGTTCCCTTTTGGAAACGTAATATAAATTGTTTTAATCTATGATCTTCGCTATCCTCTCTGAAGGGGATACCTTAAACATTTAATACATTGATGTGTCTGCTCTTCCTTCATTGACTGCAACTAGGTGTCATCCTAGTCGAATTTCAACCTCTGTAACTGAAATCATAATCATATAGCTATATTCTGCAAATGTGATTTCAAAAATTCTTTCCAACAATAAGTTCACAGGTATTATAGTATACTAAACGATATCTTTTTCGCTAGAACCATTCTAAGGGAATTTTAGTTATGGCTTACTTTCTATATAAGCTTGATTAGTGATTCTTCAGCTGGCATCTCGTCTCACTTATTCACATTAGACATCATGTCTATGGTTACCTTTCGGAATTAAAAAAATTTGTACAAACACATGCCATGCATCAAACTACATGGTCGTAATCTCCACGTACTCCTACCTATTTGTCTGCCCTGGTATTATGGCATAAACACTCGAGATTTTGAGCCTAGTAATGTTCATGCCGCATTTCATGCACCCAGCTTACTGAAAAGTTTGTATGGCATCATCATCTCTTTTGAGGAAACCTAGTCAGATGACACACTTGTTATTCCTTTGAATGCCTTTCTCATTGATAATAAAATGCACATCATAGAAGAACCTGTAGAAGTTATGGATCGTAAGATTCAAATGCTTGAAATAGAATAATATTTTTATATTAAAAATCCATTGGAATTCACGACATGGCCCCGAGTATACCTGGGAACGTGAAGACCAAATGAAATGGAAAATATTCCCATACCTCTCTTCTCAACCGCTGATGCACCCGAAGTCTATCTAAAACTTCGGGACGAAGTTTCCATTAACAGGGGGATACTATAATAACCCTCAAATTTTCATACTTTAAATTACTATTTTACCCCTAGGGTTTCTGCATGCTTATTAATATTGAAATTAATAAGTAATTACTCTACTTGAATACAACGTTGACCAAATATTAATTTTTAGTCAACATATTTTGTTAATTAAAGTTTATATTATTTTCATAATATACTTTAGTTAATATTACAAGTATTAAAAATTAAGGAGTAACTACGTGTTAGTACATTTCTATGTATAACGATTATTTTTTTCGATTAATCGTCTCGGTTTCCAATCCAACGATTATATATCTTCATGATTTCCAAATCCAAATTATTTATGTACGACATTTCAATGTTGTATGAGTTAATAAAATATTTCTGTATTTTATTTTGTAGATTTCTATCCCTCTCTCGTATTTAAATCGCGTAACGTTTTATTTATCGGATCGGGTTCGTTTAATTGTTCGGGGAATAAAAAAATAATCAATATTTGATGTGTGCTAGCCCAATCAACCGAAACTTTGGCTCAAGGCTTTCCTTTTGCCAATCTTTAAGTTTAAACTTTTTAATTTAAATTAATAAAGATAAAACAAAATTTTAATTTAGGATAAGATTTAAAATAAAAAAAATATATTGAAAATATAGTTACCCCATGGGTCGGCCGAATTCCATGGGGTTGATACCCAAATTTTGGCAAAACTTTTTATATCTTATTTTTTATTTATTTTATCCCCATTTACATCTCATTTAACTTAAACCTAGTCAAAATTTTCTCTCTTTTCTCCTTCTTTTTCTTTTGGGCGACGTATCATCATCATCATAAAAAAAATCATCCCATCTCCATATTTGGTGATCTCTATTCAAGTTAATTAGTATAATCTTGCTCCTCTCGATCCGTTCTACGTTTTTATCCGTCTCTTTTCTTGATTTGAGGTAGACCTAAACTTCATCTTTTTCAATTATTAATTATTATTATGTTATTTTAGTTGTATGATTAGTTATAATGCTTGTGGATAATTTTTATGGTGTTTGGATAATTAAAAGATGTTAAAAACATGATTTTTAAGGATTAAATAATTTGGACAGAAATATAAATATTTTTTTTGGGCACCTTGCCAATATTTTATTATGAAACTAACTTGCTCATTGTGATCCTCATGAAGATTGGTACAATTTACATATAAGATTTGCGTTAAACGGACGTATGAAACTCAAGTTATGAATTATTGAAGTTAATATAAATTTTATATATATACAAATAATCACAGCTGATGTAACCTCGAAAAAACGTGACTGATATGGACTGATTGGATATCACGATCATGTCGGGATTGATGTTGCGACTCAAAAATAAATAAAGAACGTTAAAAACGAACGTACGGTTAAAAAGATACGATTAAAACAAGTTTTGGAATAAATATATTTATACATACGAATCTGATCAGGTCACCTCGGGATGTGTATGACCCGATATCAAATTTCTGGGTTCACGAGTGTGTGTGTATCGAAAAATTAATAATTTTGGACTCTTGATTCATGTCGTTTGCAATTTTTATGAATTATATATGATTTTTCAAAGTTTGTAAAAATAAATTTCTTTAAAGAATGTTGATTGAGAAAAAGAGTTTTTGTCGAAATCGTGTCGATCACCAAGGTCATTTAAACGCTGTAAAAATCGTCAAATACATCATGCAGTATCTTGATAGTAAGGGGAAGCTATTGGTTCTGCTCGTTTGTCAAACCGAGTCCCGAGCGTCGTTTTAAAAATTGTCAAAGTGGGTCACCTGAGCGCACTTGTACTTTTTCTGAAAAGCTAAAACGAAATTACTGAAATGTCAAAACGGCATCGGTTGCCACGAGTTGCTCAAATTGAGTTGGATCCTGAAAATTTTTGTGTAGTCTCTTTGTGGTAAAAACTAACACTTGGCATTATCCGTTATTCAAGTTAGGTCCCATTGAGTTTTATAAAAATTCCTAAAGTAGACAGTTTAGGCATTTTTACAAATATTTTAAGTTTGTAATTTTGCCAAGTCATTAAATTACTAATACTAAATTTATGATAATATGATTTTAAAATGAGTATAAATAAGTTTTAACGATTGTTTTGAGTCTTCTTGACTTTCAACGCTGATCGTTGACTTTCTCATTTGACTTTTGTTTGACTTAAGTGAACTTTCTAAATAAAGAAACTTTTAAAAATAGAAACTTACTATAAAAAGAAACTTACCTAAAATAGAATATTTCTAAAAGAGGAAACTTACTAAAAATAGAAAGTACACGTAATACTTATTCAAATCTTTTGTCACATAATTCCAAAGCTACTTCAAGCACTAGGACTATCATACAATGACATGACATAAGTTTGATATATTCTGACCTATCGTATTACTTAGGTTGGGGTCTAGATCACTCTTGATCTTCTTCATTCATGTATTCGTTATATCTTCAATGCACTCTAAGGTGAACTTCATAGCCACACTTTTTAACTTTCTCTATTACTTATTTTGAACTTTTGGGGTTAGACACATGCTTGCTTTCAAACTGTTTTACGCTTAGACACAAGTACAAGAAAACTTTATTTTGATTAGTTCAAACTGTGCTATGACATGCTTTGTTTCATGCTTAATCCCTGCCATGATATCGTTAGTTGCTGAAATTTTGGTAAGCTTAATTATTGTGAGTAGCGCTATTGAGAGTGACGTCCCTATCCGGATGACCGTTGGTCAATGGATACATAATAATGATTTAACAACACGAACGAATAAAGTGATCACGGGGTAACTTGTTTAGTTTCGATATCATACACCTCAGCACTACTAACTAACTGATTAAACTTTATAACTAAATCTTGTGGTCAAAAACTTGGTTATTATTGATAAACCTATGTTGTTAACTCAACCTTTTGGTTGACACTTTAAGCATGTTTTGTCTCAGGTACATAGATATTTTGCTTCCGCTGTAGAACTCTGCTGTTACTTAGAAGTCAAGCCAAGCACTGGGACCAGAGTTAACATTCGCGTCAATGGCGATTTTGGCTTGGTGTTACAGTAGTATTCGCCTTGAGAGTAAATCTTAACAAACTTTTTCATAAACCACGAAGTTGAAAGCCCAAAGCAGAACAGTCATGATACCTTTCACGTTGAGACCCCGGAGAAACACTTGGAACAGTAAAACTTCATCGTTCATCTCTTTGAGATACTTATAGATGCTAAACTTCGTTTCATCGAAGAGTCTATAGAAGTTATAGACCGCAAAGTCAAACGACCCAAACAAAACACACTTTTTACTGTTAGAATTCGTTAAAACACTCGTATAGTGTAGTGACCCGAAATTTTCCTTGTTTATATATATTAAATGAAATTGATATTTACATGATTAAGTGTTTCCAACATGTTAAGCAATCAACCTTGTTAAGACTTGATTAATTGAAATAGGTTTCATATAGACAATTGACCACCCAAGTTGACAAGCGATTCACGAACGTTAAAACTTGTAAAAACTATATGATGACATATATATGGATATATATATATATATATATATATATATATATATATATATATATATATATATATATATATATATATATATAGTTAACATGATATTATGTTAAGTATGTATCTCATTATATATTTTAACAATGAGTTATATACATAAAAATGAGACTATTGAATTAAGAAACTCGAAAACGATATATATAACGATTATCGTTATAACAACGTCTTACTAATTACATATGAATCATTTTAAGATATTGATACACTATATATAAACATGATAAATGATAAGCAAACATATCATTAAGTATATTAACAATGAACTACATATGTAAAACAAGACTACTAACTTAAGGATTTCAAAACGAGACATATATGTAACGATTATCATTGTAACGACATTTAGATGTATATATATCATATTAAGATATATTAATACATCATAATATTATGATAATGTAATAATTTAACATCTCATTAGACATAATAAACAATGAGTTAACAACATTTAACAAGAACGTTAACTTAAAGGTTTCAAAACAACACTTACATGTAACGACTAACGATGACTTAACGACTCAGTTAAAATATATATACATGTAGTGTTTTAATATGTAGTCATACACTTTTGAAAGACTTCAAGACACTTATCAAAGTACTTCTACTTAATAAAAATTCTTACAATTACATACTCGTTCATTTTCATCAACAATTCTACTCGTATACAACTGTATTCGTACTCGTACAATACCTAACTTCTAAATGTATTTACTATTGGTATATACACTTTAATGATCGGATATTAGAAGCCCTTGTGAGTCACCTAATCATGTGGAAACCATGATTTAACATCTACATGAAATATCTCACAAGATTACAAACTAATGGAGGCTATATGTCAAGCCTCATTCACGTGAAACTCACCAACCATAAACACATTTTAATTCCAATTTTTATGCATCAAATTACTCTCTCTCTATCAAGTGTTCTTCCTTTTATCTAAGTGTTCTTAATCATCTTGATCAAAATCTAGCTCAATCTAGTTCATAAATCCATACATAAACCAAGATACAAAACAACTACTCAAGAACATACCAACAACACTTCCAAGTTTGCTAGCTTACTTTCAATCTTGCAAATCCATTTCAAGTGATCATCCAACCTCAAGAAATCTTTTTTATTTACAGTGAGATATCTCTCTAATACAAGGTAGTACTCATATTCAAACTTTGATTGAATTTCTATAACTATAACAAATCTTATTTCGAGTGGAAATCTTACTTGAACTTGTTTTCGTGTCATGATTTTGCTTCAAGAACTTTCAAGCCATCCAAGGATCCTTTGGAGCTAGATCTATTTTTCTCATTTCCAGTAGGTTTATCCACAATACTTGAGGTAGTAATGATGTTCATAACATCATTCGAATCATATATATAAAACTATCTTATTCGAAGGTTTAAACTTATAATCACTAGAACATAGTTTAGTTAATTCTAAACTTGTTCGCAAACAAAAGTTAATCCTTCTAAATTGACTTTTAAAATCAACTAGACACATGTTATATATCTATATGATATGCTAACTTAATGATTTAAAACCTGAAAACAAGAAAAACACCGCAAAACCGGATATACGCCGTCGTAGTAACACCGCGGGCTGTTTTGGGTTAGTTAATTAAAAACTATGATAAACTTTGATTTAAAAGTTATTATTCTATTAAAATGATTTTTATTATGAGCATGAAACTATATCCAAAAATCATGGTTAAACTCAAAGTGAAAGTATGTTTTTCAAAATGGTCATCAAGACGTCGTTCTTTCGACTGAAATGACTACCTTTACAAAAATGACTTGTAATCTGTATTTCCGACTATAAACTTATACTTTTTCTGTTTAGATTCATAAACTTAAGTTCAATATGAAACCATAACAACTTGAATCACTCAAAACGGATTTAAAACGAAGAAGTTATGGGTAAAACAAGATTGGATAATTTTTCTTGTTGTAGCAACGTGAAAATTGGTAACAAATCTATATTAATCATATCCTAGCTAACTTATATTGTATTATACATGTATTCTAATATGTTATGTAATCTTGGGATACCATAGACACGTATGCAAATGTTTTGACATATCATATCGACCCATGTATATATATTATTTGGAACAACCATAGACACTCTATATGCAGTAATGTTTGAGTTAGCTATACAGGGTTGAGGTGGATTCCAAAAATATATATACATTGAGTTGTGATCTAGCCTGAGATGTCTATACACTGGGTCGTGGATTGATTTAAGATAATATATATCGATTTATTTATGTACATCTAACTGTGGACACCTAGTTGTAGGTTACTAATGAGGACAGCTGACTTAATAAACTTAAAACATTAAAACGTATTAAAAATATTGTAAATATATTTTGACCATACTTTGATATATATGTACATATTTGTTTTAGGTTCGTGAATCGACCAGTGGCCAAGTCTTACTTCCCGACGAAGTAAAAATCTGTGAAAGTGAGTTATAGTCCCACTTTTAAAATCTAATATTTTTGGGATGAGAATACATGCAGTTTTATAAATGTTTTACGAAATAGACATAAGTAATTTAAAATACATTATATGGGTGAATGATCGAAGCTGAATATGCCCCTTTTGCTTGGTAGCCTAAGAATTAGTAAACTGATCTACTAATTGACGCGAATCCTAAAGATAGATCTATTGGGCCTAACGAACCCCATCCAAAGTACCGGATACTTTAGTACTTCGAATTCGTTTTTATCATGTTCGAAGAATTTCCCGGAATGATAGGGGATATTCTTATATGCATCCTGTTAATGTCGGTTACCAGGTGTTCACCATATGAATGATTTTTATCTCTATGTATGGGATGTATATTGAAATATGAAATCTTGTGGTCTATTATTACGATTTGATAAATATATAGGTTAAACCTATAACTCACCAACGTTTTTGTTGATGTTTAAAGCATGTTTATTCTCAGGTGATTATTAAAAGCTTCCGCTGTTGCATGTTAAAATATGGACAAGATTTGGTGTCAGCATGCTTGTATAATATTGTTTAAAACTGCATTCGAGATTTACTTTGTTGTAACATATTAATATTGTAAACCAATATGTATTGGTAGTGTGTAAGTGTGATATTTTTAGATTATCATTTCTGGATAATCTAAGTGGTGTCCTTTTAACCTTATTAATAAAATAAAGGTTATGGTTTGTTTTAAAAACGAATGCAGTCTTTGAATAAAACGTCTAATATAGAGGTCAAAACCTCGCAACGAAATCAATTAATATGGAACGTTTATTATCAATATGAACGGGACATTTCAGTTGGTATCCGAGCGTTGGTCTTAGAGAACCAGAAATTTGCATTAGTGTGTCTTATCGAGTTTGTTAGGATACATTAGTGACTCTGGACTTCGATCGTGTTTTCTTTAAAAACGATTGCTTAACACTTTTGTTGGAAACTATATATTATTAGCATGTAAATATTATGTGATATATTAACCTCTTAATGTGTTTGATATTGTGTGATAGATGTCTACCACTAGTACAAATCCCATCGACTCACCTAATAATAATGAAGAGTCGAATATATTTTGGGAAGATTCACAAATTTTCGAAGAGGAACCGGAAGAGGAGGAACCGGAAGAGGAGGAACCGGAAGAAGAGGAACCGGAAGAGGAGGAACCGGAAGAAGAAACATTGATACCTACAGTAAATCGATTAAATAAAAGAAAATCATCAACCAACGGACCAAAGTCAATAATGATCAATGGTGTTTCCGCCGAGGAAGCAAAATATTGGGAAGATTACCAATTTTTCGATGAATCGGATCCCGATGAGGATTCCGATGATGTTATAGAAATTACCTTGACCCAATTTAATAAAGTAAAAGAAAATAATAAGGGAAAAGGTATAAAAATAGAGACACCTGATTCCAACCCCGATGAACTTTATATGTATCGGCAACATCCGTATTTCCTAAAATGTAACAATAACCCGGGAACCTCTAAACCACCAGGTTTTTCTAAACCATTGTGGAAAACGACGGCTCGTATTAGAGGAACACCATATATCCCTAGAAAATTAGGAAAAACGAATCAAGTTCGAAGAAGAAGAAACCAGTGATTCAGATTAGAAGGTTGTAATCATGTTGTGTATTATATGTATTGTAGTGTGCTTGTACTTTTATGTTCTATGTAAAAATTTCTTGTATTATTTGTTAATTATCTTTTACGAATCTAATCTTTGTCTATTTTACAGTATAAAAACACAAAATGGACGTTAAGGGTAGACAATCGATTATTTTAGAAGACCTACCAGGGGATATGATTGATGAAATCTTGTCCAGAGTCGGTCAGAATTCATCAGCACAATTAGTTATGGCGAAATTAACTTGTCAAACATTTGAAAGACTTTCCAGAAATGCCTTAGTTTATAAAAGGCTTTCCTTTGATAGGTGGGGTATATCACATTGGGGAGACCATAAGTTACACCGTGTTTTCTTTAAAGCGTTAAATGCGGGGAACCTAAATACAATTTTACGCTACGGGTTAAGAACCTATTTTGACTCAACATATCCCAACATAGGATTTCGTGAATTAGAAAGAGCTTCTAACATGTAACATAAAGAAGCATGTTATGCTTACGGATTAGTGATGTTCGCTTCTTACCAAATTGAGAAAAAGAACATCGGATTACAACTTTTAAATAAAACCTTCCCACAAGTGACGGATTCAGTAGTTGGGGTGAGAAACAAGGTTTTTAGATTATTACGGGGCTGTTGGACATTACGAAACCCTCGTCCTTTTGACGACATTACAACATGCTGCCTAGCCAATGGTCATAACGGTTACTTTCCACAAGACCAAGGATGGGAAGTCGTCTTAGTAAAACCAGAATGCATGACTTATTTCTGGACTTATGAATTACGTGTCTTTATTTCTTTTGCTGAACGACTTGCGTATTAACTAGAATTGTCTTTATAGCTACCGAGTAGCAAAGTTATTATGTGCTATATTTCATCATATATGTATAATAGCGGTATTGTAAAGTTTGTAAAATATTGTATAAAATTTGAACGCGAAATATTATTATAATCAGTTTTTTCATATAGAATTGTAGTAGTTGAATTGTATATTAGCTACTAAGTATGAACTTAACGGGTAGGTACTACCCGAATGAAAACAATAAAACGCTAATATGAAGAAAAAGCTTTTATAAATGAGTTCATACTATGCTACGAAATACTATTGACTACTCTTAAAATTCTATATGATTAACTTAATTCTTTTGGGCTATTTTTTGAAGGAAATGGCACCGACTACTCGTCAAAATTTGAACATGAGCGAGGAAGACTTCCGTATTTTCCTTGCAGCAAACATAGCCACAGTACAGGCTACGATGCAAAATAACAATAACTATGGATCTAGCAGTGGAACTAATTCCACAAGAAATCGTGTAGGATGCTCCTACAAAGAATTCACTGCATGCAAACCTTTGGAATTTGATGGAACCGAAGGACCAATTGGATTGAAACGGTGGACCGAGAAAGTCGAATCGGTGTTTGCCATAAGCAAGTGTACTGAAGAGGACAAAGTTAAGTACGCTACGCATACCTTCACAGGTACTGCGTTAACGTGGTGGAACACCTATCTTGAACAGGTAGGACAAAATGCTACCTACGCACTACCGTGGTCGGCATTCAAGCAATTGATGAACGAGCAGTACCGTCCTAGAAACGAAGTCAATAAGCTCAAAGTAGAACTTAGAGAGTTACGAACACAAGGGTTCGACATTACCACATATGAACGACGATTCACAGATTTGTGCCTATTGTGTCCGGGAGTGTTCGAAGATGAAGAAGAGAAGATCGACGCGTTTGTAAAAGGGTTATCAGTAAGGATTCAAGAAGATGTAAGTACACACGAGCCCGCTTCCATACAAAAGGCAAGTCGAATGGCTCATAAAATCATAAATTAGATTGAGGGAAGAATTAAAGAGCAGGCGGCCGAAGAAGCCAACACGAAATAACTCAAGAGGAAGTGGGAGGAAAACGGTGACAAGAGTCATCAGTACAACAACAATAACAATTACAACCACAATCGCAACAACTATCCCAAGAACCGCAACAACAATCACAACGATAACTGCAATCCTAACAATAACTACAACAAACGTCCCAACAATAACAACAACTACAACAACCGTTTCAACAACAATAACAATCCCAACAATAACCTCAATAACAACAACGGCAACAAAAACCAAAAACAGTCATGTCATAGGTGTGAAGAAAATCACCCGGGGTTTTGTACGACATTTTGCAACAGGTGTAAAAGAAATGGTCATAGCGCGATAAAGTGTGAGGTCTATGGACCAAAGTTTAACAGAACTAAAGGAATAAATAGTGTCAGAATAAGTAATGCCGGAACGAATAGTGTCGGAGCAAGTTATACCAACGCTGTTTGTTTTAAATGTGGAAAACCAGGCCACATTATTAGAAATTGCCCGAATCAGGGGAATACTAATGGGCAGGGTCGCGAAAGAGTTTACAATATTAATGCGGCAGAATCACATGAAGACCCGGAGCTTGTTACGGGTACGTTCCTTATTGACAAGAAATCTGCTTATGTTTTATTTGATTCGGGTGCGGATAGAAGCTATATGAGTAGAGATTTTTGTGCTAAATTAAGTTGCCCATTGATGCCTTTGGATAATAAATTTTTACTCAAATTAGAAAACGGTAAATTAATTTCAGCAGATAATATATGTCGGGATAGAGAAATTAAACTGGGGGATGAAACGTTTAAGATTGATTTAATACCAGTCGAGTTAGGGAGTTTTGATGTAATAATTGTTATGGACTGGTTGAAAAAGGTGAGAGCAGAGGTCGTTTGTTACAAAAATGCGATTCGCATTATGCGTGAAAAAGGAAAACCTTTAATGGTGTACGGAGAAAAGAACAACGCGAAGTTAAATCTTATTAGTAGTTTGAAGGCGCAAAAACTAATAAGAAAAGGTTGTTACGTCATTCTAGCACACATCGAGGAAGTTAAACCTGAAGAAAAGAACATCAGTGATGTTCTCGTCGCAAAAGAATTTCCCGATGTATTTCTGAAAGAATTACCGGGATTACCTCCACATCGATCCGTTGAATTTCAAATAGACCTAGTACCAGGAGCTGCACAAATAGCTCGTGCTCCATACAGACTCGCACCCAGCGAAATGAAAGAATTATAAAGTCAGTTACAGGAACTTTTAGAGCGTGGTTTCATTCGACCAAGTACATCAACATGGAGAGCTCCTGTTCTGTTTGTCAAGAAGAAAGATGGGACATTCAGGTTGTGTATTGACTACCAAGAGTTGAACAAACTTACCATCAAGAACCGTTACCCATTACCGAGAATCGACGACTTATTTGATCAACTACAAGGCTCGTTGGTTTATTCGAATATCGATTTACGTTCTGGATATCACCAAATGCGGGTGAAGGAGGATGACATTCCAAAGACTGCTTTTAGGACGCGTTACGGTCATTACGAGTTTATGGTTATGCCGTTTGGATTGACTAACACACCAGCTGTGTTCATGGATCTCATGAACCGAGTATGTGGGCCATATCTTGACAAGTTTGTCATTGTTTTCATCGATGACATACTTATTTACTCGAAGAATGATCAAGAGCACGAAGAACATTTGAGAAAAGTGCTAGAGTTGCTGAGAAAATAAAAACTGTACGCTAAGTTTTCAAAGTGTGCATTTTGGTTGGAAGAAGTTCAATTCCTCGGTTACATAATGAACAAAGAAGGTATCCAGGTGGATCCAGCAAAGATTGAAATCGTTAAAAAGTGGGAAACCCCAAAAACTCCGAAACACATACGCCAATTTTTAGGGATGGCTGGTTATTACAGGAGATTCATCCAAGATTTTTCCAAAATAGCAAAACCCTTTGACTACATTAACGCATAAAGGAAAGAAATTTGAATGGAAGGATGAACAAGAGAAAGCATTTCAATTATTGAAGAAAAAGTTAACTACGGCACCTATATTGTCATTATCTGAAGGGAATGATGATTTTGTGATATATTGTGACGCCTCAAAGCAAGGTCTCGGTTGTGTATTAATGCAACGAACGAAAGTAATTGCTTATGCGTCTAGACAATTGAAGATTCACGAGCAGAATTATACGACACAGGATTTGGAATTAGGTGCGGTTGTTTTTGCATTAAAGACTTGGAGGCACTAATTATATGGGGTCAAAAGTATTATATATACCGACCACAAAAGTCTTCAACACATATTTAATCAGAAACAACTGAACATGAGATAGCGCAGGTGGATTGAATTATTGAATGATTACGACTTTGAGATTTGTTACCACCCGGGGAAGGCAAATGTGGTAGCCGACGCCTTGAGTATAAAGGACAGAGAACCCATTCGAGTAAATGCTATGAATATAATGATTCACACTAACCTTACTACTCAAATAAAGGAGGCGCAATAAGGAGTTTTAAAAGAGGGAAATTTAAAGGATGAAATACTCAAAGGATCAGAGAAGCATCTTAATATTCGGGAAGACGGAACCTGGTATAGGGCTGAAAGAATTTGGGAACCAAAATTTGGAGATATGAGAGAAATGGTACTTAGAGAAGCTCATAAAACCAGATACTCAATACATCCTGGAACGGGGATGATGTACAAGGATCTCAAGAAACATTTTTGGTGGTCGGGTATGAAAGCCGATGTTGCTAAATACGTAGGAGAATGTTTGATATGTTCTAAGGTCAAAGCTGAGCATCAGAAACCATCAGGTCTACTTCAACAACCCGAAATCCCGGAATGGAAATGGGAAAACATTACCATGGATTTCATCACTAAATTACCAAGGACTGCAAGTGGTTTTGATACTATTTGGGTAATAGTTGATCGTCTCACCAAATCAGTACACTTCCTTCCAATAAGAGAAGATGACAAGATGGAGAAGTTAGCACGACTATATTTGAAGGAAGTCATCTCCAGACATGGAATACCAATCTCTATTATCTCTGATAGAGATGGCAGATTTATTTCAAGATTCTGGCAGACATTATAGTAAGCATTAGGAACTTGTCTAGACATGAGTACTGCTTATCATCCACAAACTAATGGGCAGAGCGAAAGGATGATATAAACACTTGAAGACATGCTACGAGCATGTGTTATTGATTTCGAAAATAGTTGGGATCAACACCTACAGTTAGCAGAATTTTCCTACAATAACAGATACCATTCAAGCATTAAGATGGCACCGTTTGAAGCACTTTATGGTAGAAAGTGCAGGTCTCCAATTTGTTGGAGTGAAGTGGGTGATAGACAGATTACGGGTTCGGAGATAATACAAGAAACTACTGAGAAGATCATCCAAATTCAACCATAACACTTTCCACGTCTCGAATTTGAAGAAATCTTTTGCTAAAGAAGATCTCACTATTTCGTTAGAATAAATCCAAATCAACGAAAAACTTCAATTCATTGAAGAACTCGTCGAAATAATGGATCGTGAGGTTAAAAGACTTAAGCAAAACAAGATACCAATTGTTAAGGTTTGATGGAATGCTCGTAGAGGACCCGAGTTCACCTGGGAACGAGAAGATCAGATGAAGAAGAAATACCCGCACTTATTTCCAGAAGATACGTCAACATCTCCAACTTCTTAAAATTTCGGGACGAAATTTATTTAACGGGTAGGTACTGTAGTGACCCAAACTTTTCCATGTTTATATATATTAAATAAAATTTATATTTACATGATTAAGTGTTTCCAACATGTTAAGCAATCAAACTTGTTAAGACTTGATTAATTGAAATAGGTTTCATATAGACAATTGACCACCCAAGTTGACCGGCGATTCACGAACGTTAAAACTTGTAAAAACTATATGATGACATATATATGGATATATATATAGTTAACATGATATTATGATAAGTATGTATCTCATTATGTATTTTAACAATGAGTTATATACATAAAAATGAGACTATTGAATTAAGAAACTCGAAAACGATATATATAATGATTATCGTTATAACAACGTCTTACTAATTACATATGAATCATTTTAAGATATTGATACACTATATATAAACATGATAAATGATAAGCAAACATATCATTAAGTATATTAACAATGAACTACATATGTAAAACAAGACTACTAACTTAAGGATTTCGAAAAGAGACATATATGTAACGATTATCATTGTAACGACATTTAAATGTATATATATCATATTAAGATATATTAATACATCATAATATTATGATAATGTAATAATTTAACATCTCATTAGACATAATAAACAATGAGTTAACAACATTTAACAAGAACGTTAACTTAAAGGTTTCAAAACAACACTTACATGTAACGACTAACGATGACTTAACGACTCAGTTAAAATATATATACATGTAGTGTTTTAATATGTATTCATACACTTTTGAAAGACTTCAAGACACTTATCAAAGTACTTCTACTTAACAAAAATTCTTATAATTACATACTCGTTCATTTTCATCAAAAATTCTACTCGTATACAACCATATTCGTACTCGTACAATACCTAACTTCTAAATGTATTTACTATTGGTATATACACTTCAATGATCAGCTCTTAGCAGCCATTGTGAGTCACCTAATCATGTGGGAACCATCATTTAACATCTAGCATGAAATATCTCACAAGATTACAAACTAATGGAGCCTATATGCCAAGCCTCATTCACTTGAAACTCATCAACCATAAACACATTTCAATTCCAATTTTTATGCATCAAATTACTCTTTCTCAAGTGTTTTTCCTTTGTTCTAAGTGTTCTTCATCATCTACATCAAAATCTAGCTCAATCTAGTTCATAAATCCATACATAAACCAAGATACAAAACAACTACTCAAGAACATACCAACAACACTTCCAAGTTTGATAGCTTACTTTCAATCTTGCAAATCCATTTCAAGTGATCATCCTACCTTAAGAAATCTTTCTTATTAATAATAATATATCTCTCTAATACAAGGTAGTACTCATATTCAAACTTTGATTCAATTTCTATAACTATAACAAATCTTATTTCGAATGGAAATCTTACTTGAACTTGTTTTTGTGTCATGATTTTGCTTCAAGAACTTTCAAGCCATCCAAGGATCCTTTGAAGTTAGGTCTATTTTTCTCATTTCTAGTAGGTTTATCTACAAAACTTTAGGTAGTAATGATGTTCAAAACATCATTCGAATCATATATATAAAACTATCTTATTCGAAGGTTTAAACTTGTAATCACTAGAACATAGTTTAGTTAATTCTAAACTTGTTCGCAAACAAAAGTTAATCCTTCTAAATTGACTTTTAAAATCAACTAGACACATGTTCTATATCTATATGATATGCTAACTTAATGATTTAAAACCTGAAAACACGAAAAACACTGTAAAACCGGATATACGCCGTCGTAGTAACACCGCGGGCTGTTTTGAGTTAGTTAATTAAAAACTATGATAAACTTTGATTTAAAAGTTGTTCTTCTGGGAAAATGATTTTTCTTATGAACATGAAACTATATCCAAAAATCATGGTTAAACTCAAAGTGAAAGTATGTTTTTCAAAATGGTCATCAAGACGTCGTTCTTTCGACTGAAATGACTACCTTTACAAAAACGACTTGTAATCTGTATTTCTGGATATAAACTTATACTTTTTCTGTTTAGATTCATAAACTTAAGTTCAATATGAAACCATATCAACTTAAATCACTTAAAACGGATTTAAAACGAAGAAGTTATGGGTCAAACAAGATTGGATAATTTTGCTTGTTGTAGCTACGTGAAAATTGGTAACAAATCTATATTAATCATATCCTAGCTAACTTATATTGTATTATACATGTATTATAATATATTATGTAATCTTGGGATACCATAGACACGTATGAAAATGTTTTGACATATCATATCGACCCATGTATATATATTATTTGGAACAACCATAGACACTCTATATGCAGTAATGTTTGAGTTAGCTATACATGGTTGAGGTTGATTCCAAAAATATATATACTTTGAGTTGTGATCTAGCCTGAGACGTGTATACACTGGGTCGTGGATTGATTCAAGATAATATATATCAATTTTTTTCTGTACATCTAACTTTGGACAACTAGTTGTAGGTTACTAACGAGGACAGCTGACTTGATGAACTTAAAACATCAAAATCTATTAAAAGTATTGTAAATATATTTTGAACATACTTTGATATATATGTACATATTTGTTATAGGTTCGTGAATCGACCAGTGGCCAAGTCTTACTTTCCGACGAAGTAAAAATCTGTGAAAGTGAGTTATAGTCCCACTTTTAAAATCTAATATTTTTGGGATGAGAATACATGCAGGTTTTATAAATGATTTACAAAATAGACACAAGTACGTGAAACTACATTCTATGGTTGAATTATCAAAATTTAATATGCCCCTTTTTATTAAGTCTGGTAATCTAAGAATTGGAGAACAGACACCCTAATTGACGCGAATCCTAAAGATAGATCTATTGGGCCTAACAACCCCCATCCAAAGTACCGGATGCTTTAGTACTTCGAAATTTATATCATATTCGAAGGGTGTCCCGGAATGATGGGGATATTCTTAAATATGCATCTTGTTAATGTCGGTTACCAGGTGTTCACCATATGAATGATTTTTATCTCTATGTATGGGATGTATATTGAAATATAAAGTCTTGTGGTCTATTGTTACGATTTGATATATATAGGTTAAACCTATAACTCACCAATATTTTTGTTGATGTTTAATGCATGTTTATTCTCAGGTGAATACTAAGAGCTTCCACTGTTGCATACTAAAATAAGGACAAGATTTGGAGGTTGTTAGGCCCAATAGATCTATCTTTAGGATTCGCGTCAATTAGGGTGTCTGTTCTCCAATTCTTAGATTACCAGACTTAATAAAAAGGGGCATATTTAGTTTCGATCATTCACCCATATAATGTAGTTTAAATTACTTGTGTCTATTTCGTAAAACATTTATAAAACTGCATGTATTCTCATCCCAAAAATATTAGATTTTAAAAGTGGGACTATAACTCACTTTCACAAATTTTTATTTCGTCGGGAAGTAAGACTTGGCCACTGGTCGATTCACGAACCTAAAACAAATATGTACATATATATCAAAGTATGTTCAAAATATATTTACAACATTTTTAATACGTTTTAATGTTTTAAGTTTATTAAGTCAGCTGTCCACGTTAGTAACCTACAACTAGGTGTCCACAGTTAGATGTACAGAAATAAATCGATATATATTATCTTGAATCAATCCACGACCCAGTGTATACACGTCTCAGGCTAGATCACAACTCAAAGTATATATATTTTTGGAATCAACCTCAATCCTGTATAGCTACCTCCCACATTACTGCATATAGAGTGTCTATGGTTGTTCCAAATAATATATACACATGGGTCGATATGATATGTCAAAACATTTGCATACGTGTCTATGGTATCCCAAGATTACATAATATATTAGAATACATGTATAATACAATATAAGTTAGCTAGGATATGATTAATATAGATTTGTTATCAATTTTCACATTGCTACAACAAGAAAAATTATCCAATCTTTTTTTACCCATAACTTCTTCATTTTAAATCCGTTTTGAGTGAATCAAATTGCTATGGTTTCATATTGAACTCTATTTTATGAATCTAAACAGAAAAAGTATAGGTTTATTGTTGGAAATATAAGTTACAAGTTATTTTTGTAAAGGTAGTCATTTCAGTCGAAAGAACGACGTCTAGATGACCATTTTAGAAAACAAACTTTCACTTTGAGTTTAACCATGATTTTTGGATATAGTTTCATGTTCATAAGAAAAATCATTTTTCCAGAAGAACCACTTTTAAATCAAAGTTTATCATAGTTTTTAATTAACTAACCCAAAACAGCCCGCGGTGTTACTACGACGGCGTATGTCCGGTTTTACAGTGTTCTTCGTGTTTCCAGGTTTTAAATCATTAAGTTAGCATATCATATAGATAGAACATGTGTTTAGTGGATTTTAAAAGTCAAGTTAGAAGGATTAACTTTTGTTTGCGAACAAGTTTAGAATTAACTAAACTATGTTCTAGTGATTACAAGTTTAAACCTTCGAATAAGATAGCTTTATATGTATGAATCGAATGATGTTATGAACATCATTACTACCTCAAGTTTTCTGGATAAAGCTACTGGAAATGAGAAAAATGGATCTAGCTTCAAAGGATCCTTGGATGGCTTGAAAGTTCTTGAAGCAGAATCATGACACGAAAAACAAGTTCAAGTAAGATTTTCACTCGAAATAAGATTGTTATAGTTATATAAATTGAATCAAAGTTTGAATATGAGTATTACCTTGTATTAGAAAGATATCTTACTGTAAATAAGAAATATTTCTTGAGGTTGGATGATCAGTCTACAAGATTGGAAGTAAGATAGCAAACTTGGAAGTATTCTTGATTTTATGAAACTAGAACTTGTAGAATTTATGAAGAACACTTAGAACTTGAAGATAGAACTTGAGAGAGATCAATTAGATGAAGAAAATTGAAGAATGAAAGTGTTTGTAGGTGTTTTTGGTCGTTGGTGTATGGATTAGATATAAAGGATATGTAATTTTATTTTCATGTAAATAAGTCATGAATGATTACTCATATTTTTGTAATTTTATGAGATATTTCATGCTAGTTGCCAAATGATGGTTCCTACATGTGTTAGGTGACTCACATTGGCTGCTAAGAGCTGATCATTGGAGTGTATATACCAATAGTACATACATCTAAAAGCTGTGTATTGTACGAGTACGAATACGGGTACATACGAGTAGAATTGTTGATGAAACTGAACGAGGATGTAATTGTAAGCATTTTTGTTAAGTAGAAGTATTTTGATAAGTGTCTTGAAGTCTTTCAAAAGTGTATGAATACATATTAAAACACTACATGTATATACATTTTAACTGAGTCGTTAAGTCATCGTTAGTCGTTACATGTAAGTGTTGTTTTGAAACCTTTAGGTTAACGATCTTGTTAAATGTTGTTAACCCAATGTTTATAATATCAAATGAGATTTTAAATTATTATATTATCATGATAATATGATGTATGAATATCCCTTAATATGATATATATATACATTAAATGTCATTACAACGATAATCGTTACATATATGTCTCGTTTCAAAATCATTAAGTTAGTAGTCTTGCTTTTACATATGTAGTTCATTGTTAATATACTTAATGATATGTTTACTTATCATAATATCATGTTAACTATATATATATCCATATATATGTCATCATATAGTTTTTACAAGTTTTAACGTTCGTGAATCACCGGTCAACTTGGGTGGTCAATTGTCTATATGAAACCTATTTCAATTAATCAAGTCTTAACAAGTTTGATTGCTTAACATGTTGGAAACACTTAATCATGTAAATAACAATTTCATTTAATATATATATATAAACATAGAAAAGTTCGGGTCACTACATAGATACAATTAAAAATGTACAAGGACTAAAATGTACATTTGAGAAAATAACAAAAATTAAAGAAATATATAAATAAATGAATAAAACCAAAAATAAAAAAATATAAATAATTTCAGCTTGTAAAATAAATAAAATAATTAAATGATTAATCCTAACTTTTGTAATCCTAAACTAACTCAAATTCTTAATTAAAAAAACAAATAGGAAATAAGATCAAACATCTTTTGACTAATCATAATATGTTTAAGACTCCTTCCCTTGTTCAAAGTCCATGCCTATATAAACCCACCTAATTTACTTGATGAATCATTCACAAATCATATTTGCTCTCAACACAAAAGGAAAGCCACGACCAAACTTCCCTTCTGCAGCTACCTGCTGCTGCACATAAAACCCAAACCCAATATCCCCTTCCTGCCTTCTATTGTTGTCGAGAGAACCCACCTAAAAAGACTTTTTTTTGTACCTGCAGCCAAGAAACACCACTATTTAACTACCTTCAATCACCTACAATTGCTGCTATTCGACCCTAACTACTACAACCACATTACTCTTCTGTTTCTACTATTCGAGAAGCCCTAAAACCACCCGAATAAACACCTTCGATCCCTAATTGCTGCTGCTGTTTTGCAGCCACTCCACCGCCACTTCCAGCAGCCTTTGCTGCTGTTTCTGACCAAAATCTAGCACCAAAACCGCATGTTTTGGGCTGCAACTGCTGCCGCCTTTTGTTGCTGCTGTTTGGTTTCAAATACCCAAAAAACCGAAGCTTTTTGGGCTGCTGTTGCTGCTCCTTTTGTGTTGCTGTTCAGCGACACAAACACACCCACAAAGGATCTATTTTTGCTACTGTATTACAACTATTTAACAGGCCAAAACCCGCGCAAATTACCACCCAAAAACTCGATATTTGCTGCTACTTTTTAGCTTCTACTACAGCTATGAGCAGGTCTCAAAACCACCAACAAACCGCCACCTTTACTGCTGTTTTTGCAGCTGATAACCACCGCACATCAGCACCAAAACACCACGTGACACCATCGAAGCATCGCCACTGTAGGCTGCTGTAGGTGGCCACGGTTTTTCTGCTCGTTTTCTGCTCAAATCGAGGCTTTTGGTTGGGTGTTTGCTGCTCTGATCATTTGTGGGTTGCTGAACACACACGACACACTCATGTCCTGATCCGCTCTCCATTTAGGTATAAACCTTAGTCTCTAACTCGTTTATATATTTATATAAAGACTAGATGGTAACGAACAGAAACACAAATTCATACGTAAAATATGGATTAATAAAGAGATTAAATAAATATATGCATGTATTCATAACCATGTATACAAAGAATATAAAAGATTATAACTTTGAATGTAACTACACATATAATATAAGCGTAAGCATTGTTATTATGAAGTTTTAAATACACGTAATCTTTAATTTTTTATGGTTAAGTTGATGAATATGAACATGAATAAGGACCATGGATAAATATTGATATCGATATAAATTTAATAATAGTTATAAACTTTAATGATGGTACTTATATTATGATCATAAACTTACAAATTATATAAGTAGATATATAAGATGAATGATTTAGATTATAAATAAAAATATTATAAAGATAATTAAAGGTTATAGTTATGATCTTTCATGATAATAATGTGATAACTAAAGATTTTATTATGTTTAAGTTATTATGATAAGATTTTATATAAAATATAAAAGATAATGATTATAAAATATAATGGCTTGATTGATAATAAAAGTAATATGATTAAGATATTATGATAGTATTATAAGATAAGATGATAAGAATGAATTTAAATTAGTAGAGTATAACTTAGAAATAAGATTAAAGTTGGAAAAACATAAAAGTGAATAAAATTTATCTAACTTATTTAATAATATAAGATTACTAAATAAAAGTGATAAAACTTTATAAAGATAATACTATAACATATAAACTTATCATAACATCCTAGTTTAACTAAATTATATTTATCATATTATACTTGACTACTAGTGATATATAGTACAAATAAACTAAAGTATAATAATACATATATAATACTAAAAGTGTTGTATTCCTATACCCACATAATATGTGGAAACTATAATTATATCGATAACGTATGACTTATACGAACCTCACCGCTACTTACGGTCATGGGATGATGTCTCACATGCTTATGGGAATACGGTTTTGGATTAAACAAAAGGTTGTAGACTAAGTCTAGCCAAAAGTTCCTGACCCTGCATCTGGTCATCTTTTGACTTACTTAATAGCACCGAGGTTTGAGCAAAGTTGTACAACATCTAAACTTGGTTATAGTGGACACAAACTTGTTAAACAAACTTAACAACTCATAAGATTCTTATGAACTCTTACTTTTCGGAATGAACAAACTAATGACCAAACTTATATCTCTAGGTTGAGATTCTGGTCGTTTACTTCCGTTCATTTACATATGTAGAATAACTTCATCTGCTATTAAGGTGAACTTCATAGCCCCGCTTTTTACTATTTCATAACTGTTTTACAACTTTTGGGGTGAGACATATGCTTGTTTTTATAACTATTTTACGAAATGGACACAAGTACTAAAACTAATTCAACGTGGGTTTGAATCAAAAATCCCCTATCTTGGTAACTTTAACTATTGGTTTTTGAACTGGTAGGTGCAAATCCTAAAGGTAGATATATCGGATTTTACACCCCCACCCCGAATGTTGTACTGGTCAATGATTTTGATTTAAAAGAACGGGTGTTTAGTAATTCGAGGTTAACAGAACGCACTTGATTCGGTGCACATATTATTATAACTCAGGGGTATACACTTTTGTTAAGGCTAGTTACCGGGTGCCACAACTTATAGAATGCTTTTTATACACTGCATAGATATTTATAAACTGAAATCTTGTGGTCTATTACTGGAATTTATATAATCGAAATGATTATTTATGATAAACCTATGAATTCACCAACCATTTTTGGTTGACACTTTTAAGCATATTTTGTCTCAGGTACTTATATATTATGCTTCTGCTGTAGAACTTTGCTGTTACTTAGAAGTCAAGCCATGCACTGGGACCAAAGTTAGCATTCGAGTCAATGGCGATTTTGACGGGGTGTTAAAGTGCGTAGTGTAGTTTTGCTCGTGAATCTTTAACTGTCACGATCCATAAGCAATAACCTTGTTTCATTGCATAAGCACGCAAACCATTCATTGACGTGTGGCATCACAATAAATAACAAAATCTTTATTTCCCTCGGGTAGAGATAATATCGATGCAGTTGTTAGCTTCTCCTTCAACAATTGAAATGCAGTTTCTTGTGGTTCTGACCACTCATACTTCTTGCCTTTATGAGTCAACGCTGTTAATGGTCGGGCAATCTTAGAGAATCCTTCAATGAATCTCATGTAGTAACCAGCTAGACCCAAAAATTGTCAGATCTGTGTTGGTGTCTTTGGGGTTTCCCAATTCTTAACCATTTTGATCTTCGCCGGATCAACTTGTATTCCATTGGCGCCTACAACATGACCCACGAATTGTACCTATTTTAACCAAAAGTCACATTTTAAGAACTTTACATATAAATGCTCTTCTCTAAGCATTGTCAATATCGAATATAAATGCTGCTCGTGCTCTTCTTTGTTCTTGGAGTACACCAATATATCATCAATAAAAATAATGATTAATTTATCTACGTATAGCTTACACACACGGTTCATGAGATCCATGAACACTGTTGGTGTGTTCGTCAAACCAAACAACATCACTGTAAACTCATAATGTCCATAGCGTGTTCTAAACGCCGTCTTCGGGACATCAGCTTCCTTGACCCTCAATTGGTGATAACCGGATCTCAGATCAATCTTCGAGTAACAACTAGATCCCTGTAATTGATCGAATAAGTCATCAATCCTCGGTAGTGGATACCGATTCTTGATTGTCAACTTTTTCAACTCTCTATAGTCAATACATAACCTCATCGACCCATCCTTCTTCTTAACAAACAAGATCAGAGCTCCCCAAGGTGAAGAACTCGGTCGTATAAATCCCTTATCTTACAACTCTTGCAACTGGCTAGACAACTCTTGTAGTTCTGGAGGTGCAAGCCTATACAGTGCACGAGCCACCGGTACCGCTCCTGGTACTAAATCAATCTGAAATTCAACTTCCCGATGCGGTGGGAGACCAGGTAGTTCCTCCGAAAAAACTTCAAGAAATTCCTTAACTATAGGAATATCTTCAGGTCTCCTTTCTTCAGGTTCAACTTGGCTTACGTGAGCCATAAACGTGATACATCCCTTTCTCACATACTTCTGAACTTTCAAGCAGTTAATGAGATGTAGTTGTGAGGCGCTCTTTTCTCCATATATCATCATAGGTTCACCCTTTGTAATAGGAATACGAATAGCCTTTTGGTCGCAGACCACCTCAACTTTGTTGTCAGCTAACCAGTCCATTCCAACCATAAGGTCAAAACTTCCCAGTTTAATAGGTATCACATCAATGTTAAAAGGCTTACCCTCCAATTTCTAAATACAACCACGAATAATCTTATCAGCTCTCATCAAGTTACCATTCCCTAGTTCTATATAGTACACATTATCTAAGGGAGAGATAGGGTTCTTAACGTTGTGAAAAATATCCTTAGATATAAAACTTCTATCAGCACCAGTGTCAAACAAAACATAAACATGTTGATCATTGAGTGAAAACATACCCGTGACTAGCTTTGGATCATCACGAGCTTCCGCGAAGTTGATATTAAACGCCTTACCTCGAGCAGTTCCAGTGTTGTTGTTCTTGGGACAATCTTTCTTAAAATGACCTGGTTGTCCGCAACCAAAGCAATTCATAGTATTGGTAGTACTATTTGCATTGTTCGCAGTGTTGTTGAGGTTAACCTTGCAATCCCTAGCCAAATGGCCAAACATCTTACACCGGTCACAAATTACAGCAGTACAGGTTCCAGAGTGATGCTTTCTGTGACGACCCGAAAAATTTCCGATCAAATTTAAACTTAATCTTTAAATGATTTCGACACGATAAGCAAAGTCTGTAATGTTGAGTCTCAAAAATTTTTGAACTGTTTTCATGGATTCATTTAACCTTTGACTATCCCCGACGATTCACGAACAACTATTTGTAAATAAATATGTATATATATATATAACTGTAAATATATGTAGTAATTTGAAATTATAAAATATAATTTAAACATTGGAATTAGTTATGTAAAATGAGATACAAAATAATTAAGTACAATTTAAACTGACTCTATATATAAAGACATATGAGATCTATGTATAATAATATATAAAATTAAATAATAAAGAATAAATAAGAGTTACTATATAAAATGGTATATGATTATTAAATGTTATATAATTAATAATATATTAACAAATTAAAATATAGTTGTTATAATAAGATTATTATTACTTTCATTATTATTATTATTAATACTAATATTAATAATAATAATTAACATCAGTATTAGTTATACTATTATAGATAATATATTGATATGAAATTTAATGCATTTAATTTGTTACCTTTACTAATATTATTATTACTTTCATTACTATTATTAGAATATGTATTTAATATTAATAACAGTGTTACTATTATTATATTGTATAATATATAAATATGAAATTTTATATAATTGATTTGTTATATAACTACTATTATTATTAGTATTATTAGTATTGTTGTTGTCATTATTCATATCGTAATTAGTTGAAAGATTAAAATTTTAGTTACTACAAATGATTTTGTATTGTTATTATTATCTTAATCAAGATTATTATTAATAATATCATTATTATTATAGTTAGTAGTCAAAATTATAATTTTGGTTATTATGTTTATTATTAATATTATCAACATTATATCTCTAATATTATTAGAATTCTTACTAAAATTGCTAATAGAATTATATTAATAAATAACATTACGAAATTTAATAAAATAGATATATACATAAACAGATATATATACATAAATACAATTATATAAAATACAGCTTTATAAATAAATATAAACAGATATAAAAGAAACCCAGTTAATTATATATAATACAGATATATACACGACATTACTGGTTACCAAATTCTATTCCTTATCTTTTTCTAATTTTTCTCTGTTGTCCTGTGAAGGTTTGTCAACCCTTCTCCATCTACATCAATCGAACAACTAATACTAGACTCTAGGAATCAATTTATATCACGGGATGAGTGAATTCGATCCATCATAATCATAGTATAGCAGAATAAATATTCATACAACAGGAACTTTTTGAAGATGAAGATGATATGTGATTTTGCAGTCTGGATTAGTTATAGTGCTCGCTTTCTTCATGAGGTACTCGTTAAATCTTCCATACAACCTTCGTCGACCATCAATTTCATCAGAAACACTCAATTGATTTCAAATTTGATTCTTGAACTGATGGTTGACTTTTTGTTTTGAATCTTTGACTCCAAAATTCATTATCAGTTTTTTCAATTCAACCTTTTAAAGTTGGCAGATAATTTCAGTAATATATTTAGAACATCTCTACACTTTCAATTTTCTATAATTCGTTTCCAATCAATTTGGAGCTCAACACATTTGGAGATGATGGAACATGAAGAAATTGATGTAATTACTTTTAGATTTGTTGCTGTTAATCAATACATATTAGAACAAGAATTAGGAAACCTAATTAGAAACGCATATCTAAGCTCGATTAGTTGTAATAACATTTGGTTTAAGAATTTCACCTTGGTCGATCAGAGTATGGAAGAAGAAGAAAACATATGAAACAGGAAAACTAGCGGGTTAAATATTTTGGGGAATGGATGTAAACAGAAAAACAGAATAGTGTGGATGGTTGGGTGTTGTTTCGGGTTAGCGTGAGGTCGCGGGTTTGAGGCTCGTTTGTGGCAATTTTTTTTGAAAGCTCTTGAAGGTAGTTTTCATTTTTTTAAAGTTATTATTATTATTGTTATTATTATTATTATTATTGTTATTATTATTATTATTATTATCATTATTATTATTAATATTATAATATTATTATTATTATTGTTATTATTATTATTATTATTATCATTATTATTAATAATATTGTATTATTATTATTATTGTTATTATTATTATTATTACTAAAAAAAATGTATTAGTAACCATTTATTATCTATCATAATTAAAATTACAAATATGATTATTAATTATTGCTATTGTTATGTTAATATTAATATTATAATTGTTATTATTATTATCATTTTAGTTATTATTATGTAATATCACTAAGTATTAACAGTATTATTATTATTATTATTATCATGGATATAAGTATGATTATCATTATTATTATGAATATGATTATTAGTATTACTATTGTTATTACGAAAATAACAGAAACTATTATTATTATCATTAATATTAGTATTAAAATATTATTATAAATAATAGAAGTGTTAATATTAACAAAAGTAATATTATTATCACGAATATTATTATGTAAATACTAAAATCGGTATCATGACTAGCATTAACAAAAAAATCAATATTGTTATAAGTATTATTATTAATGTCACTATTATTATTATTACTATGATTCTTACTATAATTATTATTATTATAAGTAATGTTATTATTAATATTATCATTATAATCAAATACAACTTTTAATTACTATATTATTAAGTATATAAAAATATACTCATAATTAATATTACATATAAGTAGGAATATATATTATATTAACAATTTTTATATAAATATTCATATAAAACAAATTAGGTAATTTAATATATATATATATATATATATATATATATATATATATATATATATATATATATATATATATATATATATATATATATATATATATATATATAAAACTGTATAAATAATAATCATTTGCAAATATATATACAAATTAAATGAATAATATATAAAGCTATAATATATGAAATTGTTCGATTACAATTATATGTATTAATGAATACACAAATGATATAGGTTCGTGAATCTGAGGCCAACCCTGCATTGTTCAATATAGTCATATGTATTTTTACTATAAAATACATTAGGTGAGTTTCATTACTCCCCTTTTAAATGCTTTTGCAATATATATTTTTGGGACTGAGAATACATGCGTTTTTATAAATGTTTGACGAAATAGACACAAGTAATTGAAACTACATTATATGGTTGAATGATCGAAGTCGAATATGCCCCTTTTGCTTGGTAGCCTAAGAATTAGTAAACCAGTCTACTAATTGACGCGAATCGTAAAAATAGATCTATTGGGCCTAACAAAACCCATCCGTTGTAGCGGATGCTTTAGTACTTCGATGTTATTTTATCATGTCCGATGGATGTCCCGGAATGATAGGGGATATTCTTATATGCATCTTGTTAATGTCGATTACCAGGTGTTCACCATATGAATGATTATTTTTGTCTCTATGCATGGGACGTATATTGATGAGAAATGAAAATCTTGTGGTTTATTAAATTGATGAAAATGAATGATTATGATAAACTAATGAACTCACCAACCTTTTGGTTGACACTTGAAAGCATGTTTATTCTCAGGTATGAAAGAAATCTTCCGATGTGCATTTGCTCATTTTAGAGATATTACTTGGAGTCATACATGACATATTTCAAAAGATGTTCCATTCGAGTCGTTGAGTTCATCAAGATTATTATTAAGTCAATTATAGATGGATATATTATGAAAGAGTATGCATGCCGTCAACTTTCGATGTAAATGAAAGTTTGTTTTTTTTTTAAAAATGAATGCAATGTTTGTAAAATGTATCATATAGAGGTCAAGTACCTCGCGATGTAATCATATGTTATTGTATTCGTCCTTATGGATTAGGACGGGTCGTCTCACTTTCAACACCTTTGACATTGTGGCTTCTTACCCTTATACCCAGTGTTAGCTCCAATGACCCTAGTGTCGTTTATGTAAGTATCTTACTATTTGAACGGTTGTTGGTTATGGTTCTTATCTTGCCCACCGTTCCACTTTCTCTTTTCATCATTAGAATTAACCTCATTAACAGTAGTACCCTTTCCTCTCTGAGTAATCTGGTCCAGTAACAAACTTGCCATATCAATAGCTTCTTGCACGATTGTGGGTTTGGAAGTAGTAACCCCACCTTGAATATTCTCACTTAAACCTTCAATATATTGTTCAACCTTACGTTTCTTGTGACGACCCGAAAAATTTCGACTAATTTTAAACCAAACTCTCGATATGATTTAATATTTTTGACGTGATAAGAAAAGTCCGTTAGGTTGAGTCTCAAAATTTTTGAACCGTTTTCCTGCATTCATTTAACTTTCGACTGTTCCCGACGATTCACGAACAATTGTGTGTAAACTGATATGTATAGATATATGTATGTATGTATATATATATATATACATATATATATATACATATATATATATATATATATATATATATATATATATATATATATATATATATATATATATATAACATAAATAAGTATATATAATAATGTAAATAATAAAATGTAAACTTAATTATCAGAATTTAAAAATATAAAATAATATACAGAGTAATGAAGTTGCTATTAATATATATATATATATATATATATATATATATATATATATATATATATATATATATATATATATATATATATATATATATGGTTACTATACATAATTAATATTATATGTATATTGTAATGTATGAATATCGAATATTCAATATATGTTAAATATAATTAGTAAATGTTACATAATTAATAAATTGCAATAATAATATATGTAACTACAAATTAAAATATAGTTATTACGTTCATTAAAATAAATAATAATATCAGTATTATTAATAAATATAAAGTTTGATAAATGTAAATTGTTACATTATTATTATTATTATTATTACTTTTATAAATATTATAATTAAAAAAATCATAATTTTTATTATTAATATTATCATATTATTATCATTTATTTTTATTAGAATCTTCATCAAAATATTATTAGTAGTGATATCATATTATTATTATTATAATTAATATATTTATTAATTTAAAATAAATAGATTAAAAGGTAAATAAATGGTACGAATCCGTTAGTCATCTAAATCAACTTTTATTTTTTTCTGTTGCCTGTAATCAAATGAATCTGAATCCATTTTCCATCACTTTCAAAATTTTGTTTCCTGTCTTTAACATTATTACATGTCAGAGATTATTTCACAATACAGACGAAATCAGTTTAACAGTAATTGCAGCTTTTATATTACATCAATTGTAGCTTTTATATTTTTATATTCTGTGCCCTGATAGAAATCTTGTCGAATCCAATATCTCCACTACAAACAACCATCTATCGAATCTTGTTACTGTATTACTCTCTCTTTTACATTCTATAATTTATACAATTCAGAAAGAGACAGAAGAAGAAAAATCAATAAAAATTAGGGAATCTGTTTTACAACGATTCAATTGTCCTTCTTGTCTGATAATAATAAACACGTCGAATTCAATCGTAGATAAAAAACAAAATTTGTTAGAAATAAATATCAAATAAGTGTACGAATTTGTTACCAGTCATATTCAACTTGTATATATATTTTTTTTATCTGTACCCGATTGATTCTTCTGTCGACCCAATCAAAGCTACGAAACAAAATGTAATCGAATCTTGTGCTGTATATATCGTACGAATCTATTACATTTCTCGTTCTGCTTTATATTTTTGTTTCTTACTCCTGGCTCGAATACTTCTGTCAACCTTTTCAATCTTCTTTCATTTTGTTGGTATCTCTTAGGATTAATTCTTCATGTCGACAATCATTCAATTAAATATCAATCAATAATTCAAATGCAATATATATATATATATATATATATATATATATATATATATATATATATATATATATATATATATATATATATATATATATCCACTACTGCAATTGTAAAAAGAAAAGAGAAATATTAAGGTACATATACATACTTACACTTGATTAATCACTCAACCCATATCCACCACCTTTGCTATTTGCTTCAACTCTACAAGACAACAATCAAACACCAATCACCAATATTCGTAACCTTAGTCCTTTATTGTTTTCATCTTCTGCTTTCCGAATAATTCGATAATCACCACAACAAACCCATACACTCGATCTTCTTTTGCTCCACAACACCATCACCTCTCGGTTACATCACCACCACTTCACCACCATTATAGAACCACTCACACCATGTCAACAACCACTTACCATCGTGTTAATCACCCTAGACACCATATCACAGCCACCTTAAACCCATCGATATACTTTTTCTTTCCCTTCTTCTTCTTATTTTATTCATTAATAACCCATCACCACTACAACCTACTCGATTATCAGCTGGATATACACAAATATATGCATGCAAACCATGTATCTATTTTTGTTCATTTCCTTTCTGTTGAACCACCATAGCCAAACACCACCGTATATTAAATTTTGCTGCTACTCGAGCTCTTCTACTTCTATATTGATTTAAACCAAGATAGAGAGGTATCCAAAAATGATGATAAGAATTGGTGACTCTTTATGTAAAGTTGAAGTTAATTACTAGTGTGTGCTCCTTTTTATTCTTGGCCAACAAATACCATGTAAAGCAATCGAGACATGTGCTGGTGGATTTTAAGAGGATAAAGTGTCCGACATCTTGATATTACTCCATGTTATTCGGTTCTTTTGTTTTTTTTAAAAAAAATTAATAATAAAATAAAAAGGAGAAGAAAGTGGGATCAGGTTTGTCACTAGATAGAGTTTTGGGTCGTTGGCAATTAAACAAAACCAAGAACTTTTGGACCACTTTTCCTTCTTGGACTAGATAGTTTATGTTTTTAGAACCAAACCCCACAAATCCAATTCATCAAATTATACACACCCACTAAAACCGCTTGCTTTGTCTTTCTTTTTCTTATTAATCGAAACTTCAAACCAAAAGAAACCCACTTCATCACCTTTCATTTTTATTTATTTTTCTGTTTCAACGATTGAGTGTTTCAACGATTGAGTGTTTCAACGATTGAGCATCCAGTTAACAGCCATGATATTTAATTTTGTGCTTATGACCTTCGGTTAGCAGGTGAATCGTGACTGTTGTGAACATAAGACCCATTTTTACAAGTTGACATGTGAAAAACAATTTCTTATGATGATGGACAATCATAAAATTTACGTGGTAATGATGGAAAGTGAAAATAACAACATGATGGGCATGTGATGATACATAATGATACAGTAACATGAGGGTATCCTAGAATATATGTGGGTTCCAGTTTCCTATATATTTTTTTTGGCCGATCAATTAGGAGATCATATCAAACTGCATCGGATTTTTTTATTCATTAGGCCGTAAACTATTGTTTTGTTATCGGGCTATATGGACTAGTACCATCTTATGGATAACAACTTTGGGCCGAGTTTAGTATGGGCTGAGGTTAAGAATAGGCCAAGATCCAATTGTCTGTTGGGCCGAGGTTCATTTTTCTGAGGGCCGAAGAGAATGGGATAAATACAAATGGGTTCTTAGTAAATTAAAAAAACTTAAATGGAGCGACGGTTAGAGGTGTTAGTGGATGAGCTAGAGGTCGCGGGTTCGAGCCCAGACAAGGGCGTTTATTTTTTTTAAAAGGCCTAGTACATTAAGGTAGCCTTTCTTTTATTTTTATTATTATTATTATTATTATTATTATTATTATTATTATTATTATTATTATTATTATTATTATTATTATTATTATTATTATTATAAGTATTATTATTTTTAGTATCATAATTAGTATTATTATCATTATTAAGTATATTTACTAATATTATTATTATAAAATAATACAACTTTTTATTTAGTATTATTAATATTATTTTATCAAATGATTTTTAGTTATATAACACTATAGTTAATACATATAACATATCTATATTAACGTTTATAATAAATACTAATTATTTATTTAAAGTTCATAAAAAAAAATATTTAAATTAGTTACTAACGAAACATATAATTTAATAAACTAACAATTATAACATTAATAATATATAAATTTGTTCGATTACCATTATATGTGTTAATATATATATAAATGATATAGGTTCGTGAATTTGAGGCCAACCCTGTAATGTTCAGTGCGTCGTATGTATATTTTTACTACAAAATATCGTATAGTGAGTTCATTTGCTCCCTTTTACTCTTTACATTTTTGGGACTGAGAATACATGCGCTGTTTTTATAATTTTTTTTATTAAATGCTTTTGCAATATATATTTTTGGGATTGAGAATACATGAAATGCTTTTATAAATGTTTGACGAGATAGACACAAGCAAAACATTCCTCGAATGAATTATTATGCAGAAAGAAGTTCTGTTGATTATGATATGTTGAATTAGTTGGACGTGATAATTGCCACTAATTGATGTGAATATTTTCCACTGATTATTATTGCTTGGTAACCTAAGAATTTGAAAACGGGTATGGCCCTATTTCATGCGAATCCTAAAGGTAGCTACCGGGTTTAACACCCCCACCCAGAATGTTCACTAGACGGAAGAGCTAGTGGGCGTGGTGTTTAGTACTTCAAAGTTTATATATTATACAGACAAGATGTTCTGTTTTGGGGATATTATTGATGCGCATTATATGTTAAGGTCAGTACTGTGGCGACCCGGAAATTTCTGACCAAATTTAAACTTAATCTTTAAATGATTTAGACACGATAAGCAAAGTCTGTTAGTTTGCGTCTCAAAAATTTTGAACTGTTTCATTTATTCATTTGACCTTCAACTATCCTCGACGATTCATGAATAATTAATTGTAAATAGATAGGTGTGTATATATATATATATAAGTGGTAATTAGAAATATAAATTGAAATATTATATATTATTGCTATTAAAATTCATTTATGTAAAATAAAATAAAAATATGATATTATAATAATTATTAGTTGAAACATATTTATATATAATAAAGTATATTAAAAATAAATATTAATTGAATGTAATGCTCGTATGATGTTTCGATCGATATTAAACAAGTTTAAATATGAACGTATGTGCTTTTAAAATAAACGGTGATCCGAAAATGAGTTATATAAACTATAGGCTTATTGAAAATATAATTAGGAACTTTTTGTTTAATTTTAAAATTTTTTATATCTCACTTGGGGTTGGGAGTAAATAATTAATGTAATTTTTTATTTAATAATTTATGATCGAATTTTGTACCATAATGACCAAAATAAATAAATATAGTTAATTTAAAAATATGAGATTTTTCTAAACACTTTTATTCGCCACTGAGTAACAACGGAGTACGATATAATAGTCCGTGAAATCTATCAGTAGAAGATTACAAATGGGACGACTACTGAATTATTTAAGGAACTAATTGAAACTATGCACAATTGAAGTGCATGCATTACTGTTAGTTTTAATATAATATAATATAATATAAGTACATATATATGTGTGTGGTATATGTAGATAGATATTAGGCAATTACAAGTTATTCGTCAATCAACCAACAATTTACTGTTCTTGATTGGTTGTAAATATCCTATATATAACTCATTCCCATCATTCAATTAGTATTACTTAATTCTGTTTTCTTTTCTGCTTAAACCCAACATCAATTCACATCATTTTCTGGTTGAGCTACTATCACTCTTTGAGCCGAGACCATCTTTGGCTCACCACCATCGAGACCCATCTCTAACAAGGATTCGATTTCCTTCTACCTTCTAACCGAGGAACACAACAAACCCACTTAAGCAAACTATACATTTATACACCCATGATTACCCACGAGCCTCAACCACCATTAAAAACCCAATTAAATCACTAAAAAACTCTGCTAATATTTGTGTCCTTGTTTCTGTTTGAGCTCGAAAACCAACCAAGTCAACTCCTTTGTTATTTGTTAACTACATGTTCAGTCTTTACAAATCCTACTTCGGCTACTGTTTTTATTTATATTTACACAAGACCAAACAGACCTATAACTATATAAGGTACCCATTCTATTCAATATATAATTATTATTGCCTTTTTGTCAATCTCACAACAAACCCATACTCAAAAACCATCGTGAACTTCCTTCAACTGCTGCGTGTACTTCTGTTTCAAATTGAAAATCGCTATGCACACCCTTCAAGTCACCACTATAACCAATGAGCACTAGACCACCTTCATCATCATTTATCCATAATCATCTTCTCCGGTTCAAGAACCATCACCATCACAAACCCAATCCCACGTACTTCTAATTATTTTCTGTTTCTTCCAAGATGAATAACACAACCGAAACATAATCCTTCCATTTTTGTTTTGAAGCACAAACCAAAACCATCTACTCGATGTTACTGTTCAAACTGGAACCTTCAAACTACTCCCTGCTTTTGCTAGTCGATTTTTAAACCCACCAAGAAACCACCATGATATTCATTTTTTTTACTGTTACTATTACAATTTCACGTTCAAACATCACCACTTTAAACTCGCCATACGTTTTTGCTACAATTGCTCCTACTGTACTTCTGCGGCTGTTGTGATCTTGATCCTTTGTCTGTCCAAAACACAACCAAACTTGCAATTGTCTAACTGCTACAGTAGCTGGGTTTTTGCTGTACAAACCATACCAGAATTGAACCCCACTTGATGAATTGTTCACGGTTACTAATTTTATTAGTGAGAGGTATAAAGTAATGAGCTGTAAAGATGTGGTTGTTGTTTCTATGATCAGACTAACCCCACCATTATTCCTATCGACCTAATTATTTTCGCAAAAGCTGGCAAATAGAATCGTTAAAGCCTGAGTGATTTTGAACGAGCTATCCTTGGGCCATTAGTTACAACTTGGGCTGTCAAAATTCTATTTACTAATTGGGCCTCTCTTTGCTACATGGGCTTTTGAGGCAACTTGGGCCAAGAGCTTTTAAATTTACTTTTGGGCCGTTACATGTTATTGGACTTGAGAAGCACTTAGGGCCGAAATTTAGTTCCTCCATTGGGCCGTTGTTTTGGGGTACTTTCAGCTTCATTCGGTTCATATAAGATTAATGATACTGCTCGATTTTAAATGATAACATGATAATGTTATACGAGAGGATGTTATGATTATGATAGTTGATGGTGTACGTTGATGATTTAAAATGATCAAGATGATAACAAATATTAATGATGTTGATGAAATTGCGGAAGATGGAAATAATGATATAGATGATAATGGATTCTGTTAGGACATAATAATAAATGAAGATAGCATAGAGAAATGGTGGTACTCATTTGGTTTAGATGAAGGAGAAGGAAAACAGAAACATATTATAGGTAGACTTAAGATCTAAAATAGAAAAGAAAAATACATGGTAGTGTAACGGTTGTAGGGGTTTGTGTTAATCAAGAGGTCACGGGTTCGAGCCTTGGTTGTGACATTTTTTTTAGAAAAAGAAGAAGAAAGGGAAACAGGAAGAGAAGGGGTTAAATAAAAATAAGTATCATATTAAATCAAGAAAGACAAACACAAATGACGTAATGGTTAGGATATTATCAGGTTAGCGGGAGGTCGCGGGTTCAAACCCGGACTTGGGCATTTTTTTTAAGAGCTACTAGTTTGAGGTAGCTTTATTATTGTTATTATTATTATTATTATTATTATTATTATTATTATTATTATTATTATTATTATTATTATTATTATTATTATTATCATCATCATCATCATCATCATCATCATCATCATCATCATCATCATTATTATTATTATTATTATTATTATTATTATTATTATTATTATTATTATTATTATTATTATTATTATTATTATTATTATTATTATTATTATTAACTAAAATTGTCATTTTAGTAGGATTAACATTATTAGTAAAATTATTATTTTATCATTATTATCCTAATTAGTATTATTATTACTTAGCATTAGTATTACGTATTAATATCAATATTATTGATTTTATTATATAAAAAAAATAACTTATTATTATTATTTTTATTTTTATTATTATTAGTATTATCATTATCAAGATTTTTATCATTATTTTTACTATCACTACTATTATTATTTATTATTATTATTATTATTAGTATTATTATTATTATATATACATGATATAGGTTCGTGAATCCGAGGCCAACCCTGCATAGTTCAGTTCCGTCGTATGCATATTTTTACTACAAAATATCATATTGTGAGTTTCATTTGCTCCTTTTTAAATGCTTTTACAATATATATTTTTTGGGACTGAGAATACATGCACTTTTATAAATGTTTGACGAAATAGACACAAGTAATCGAAACTAAATTCTATGGTTGAATTGTTATACCGGATATCGCCCTTGTTGAACTTGGTAGCCTAAGAATTGGTGTTTATTATAATTGCCACCAATTGACGCGAATCCTAAAGATAGATCTATGGGCTTTGACACGCCCCAGTCAGAGAATTTGAACTTCTTTAGTACTTCGATGTTTATATATTTGGGGATATTCTAGATGCATTTTGTTAATGTCGGTTACCAGGTGTTCAATCTATACGAATGAATTTTTAACACTTGCGAGTGTATGATTATTGAATAAATGAAATTTTGTGGTCTATTATAATTATGGAAATGATTGATTATGATAAACTAATGAATTCACCAACCTTTTGGTTGACGCTTGAAAGCATGTTTATTCTCAGGTTTGAAAGAAATCTCCCGCTGTGCATTAGCTCATTTTAAAGAAATTACTTGGAGTCATTCATGGCATATTTCGAAAGGCGTTGCATTCGAGTCGTTGAGTTCGTTAAAGATTATTGTTAAGTAAATGACAAATTAGGTCATTTATAGTTTAGATATTATGAAATGGTATGCATGCCTGTCATCTTTCGATGTAATGAAAGTTGTCTTTTAAAAACGAATGCAATGTTTGTAAAATGTACCATATAGAGGTCAAATACCTCGCAATGTATCCATATGTTATTGTATTTGTCCTTATGGATTGGGACGGGTCATCTCAGGTTACCATGTTGAGCAATGAAATCAAATTGAATGTTACGTATCGAGAGAATGATTTTTATACACAAGTTATGTGTATTAATTTTGTGCACGAGATATGTGTACGGTTATTTAAAAATCACAAGGCAACCTACGGGGGAGAAAAGGATACGAACCTACTCTGCTAAGCATTATGAAAAATGGTTTTGTATACGAGATAGGTGTACTGTATTTAAATCTTGTGGTCTATCAAAATGATGAATTTTATTGCTTATGATTAACCTATGAACTCACCAACCTTTTGGTTGACACTTGAAAGCATGTTTATTCTCAGGTATGAAAGAAATCTTCTGCTGTGCATGTGCTCATTTTAGATATATTACATGGAGTCATTCATGGCATATAGAGGTCATAACCTCGCAATGGGACCATCTGTTGAAGACTTCGTCCAGGTGGATTAGGACGGGTCACTACAGGTGGTATCAGAGCGGTAGTCTTAGCGAACCAGGTCTTGCATTAGTGAGTCTGGACTTCGACCTAGTAATTGTTAGGATACATTAATAAGTTTGGACTTGAACCTGGTCTGCATGTCAAAAGATTGCATATTGTTCTTTGCCAAAAAAATATCTACTTATCATTTTCAGTCTCGACACGTCTTATCGCAATTATTGCATAGATGATGTACAGACAAATTCATATCCCATCACATTAAACCTTGTTTGACACGTTTCCTTAATTCCCTCCGTAATCTACGAGATCTTATGTACTAATATATTCTAAGTAATTAGAATATCATCCGATATTCAAAAATCATTTCATATCGAAAATCCTTTATCTAACCGTACAAGATGAATTCTGCAACCAGTTCAAGTCCCTCGAATTCCGATAGCTATTCTGACATGGATATTCACCTGAGCTCCGAAAGCAGTATAAACGGAATGGATCAACCAATTAGTCGTCATCAATTCTGGATGAATTGGGGATGGGTTCGTAGTTGACTTGATCAATAGAGAAGAGAAGAAGGTGATCCTTTCCACCAACCGATTTCACCTCATGGCGATGAATCTGAAGCACTTACCGGCGAACCAGTCCGAAACACCATTTTCACCCTCATTTCCCGAATATCTCGCCATGATTATATACTATCTCAAACTCAGAACCTTATTCATCCGCTCGTTCCAACCGTCAACCATCCCGGGGTAATGGAAGAAGTCAATGAATTTCGCGATCGAGTATTGACTTTGGAGAATATGGTGCAAAACTTACCAGCACCAGCAGCATCACCGGCACCAACAATACCACCAACATCAACAGTACCAGTACCATTAACATCACACGCCTCAACATCAAAATCTATACCTCGAGCTTGATCTTCGTTCTACATGTCATTCTACATCGATTATCTTCATTCAATGTATCGTTCTACCTCATTTATCTTCTTTCGACATGGCGATTATGTAATCTCTAATGTTTTAGAGATTATGTACTCTAGTTCTAACGGTAAATCAAATGAGTTTAATATTATATTTGTAACGACCCGTCCTAATCCATCTAGACGAATACATTACATTTGGTTACATCGCGAGGTATATGACCTCTATATGATACAGTTTACAAACATTGCATTCGTTTTTAAAAGACAAACTTTCTTTATATCGAAAGTTGACAGGCATGCATACCATTTCATAATATGTCAAACTATCACTGACTTAATAATAATCTTGATGAACTCAACGAATCGAACGCAACGTCTTTTGAAATACGTCATGAATGACTCCAAGTAATATCTCTAAAATGAGCAAATGCATAGCGGAAGATTTCTTTCATACCTGAGAATAAACATGCTTTAAAGTGTCAACCAAAAGGTTGGTGAGTTCATTAGTTAATCATAATCGATCATTTTCATCATTTTAATAGACCACAAGATTTTCATTTCCATTTCTCATAAATATACGTCCCATGCATAGAGACAAAAAATATCATTCATAAGGATTGAACACCTGGTAACTGACATTAACAAGATGCATATAAGAATATCCCCTATCATTCCGGGACATCCATCGGACATGATAAAACAACATCGAAGTTCTAAAGCATCCGCTACAACGGATGGGGTTTGTTAGGCCCAATAGATCTATCTTTAAGATTCGCGTTAATTAGTAGACTGGTTTACTAATTCTTAGGCTACCAAGCAAAAAGTGGCATATTCGGCTTCGATCATTCAACCATATAATGTAGTTTCGATTACTTGTGTCTATTTCGTAAAACATTTATAAAAGCGCATGTATTCTCAGTCCCAAAAATATATATTGCAAAAGCATTTAAAAAGGGAGCAAATGAAACTCGCCTTACTGTATTTTCTAGTAAAAATACATAAGACGATACTGAACAATGCAGGGTTAGCCTCGGATTCACGAACCTATATTATTCATATTTATATTAAAACATATATTTGTATTTGAACAAATTTATTTATTATATCTTAATTTTTATATCTTATATATTGAATAAATAATAATTTTAAAGTTTTTATATATAATTAGTATTATATTAAAAAATCAATGATTTGTTATATGTAATATTTTATATAAATAGTTTTTAATATGTATAATTATATGTAATAATATGGTAGTTGTAATAAATATACTTTTATATAGGAAATACTTAATTGTAATAATAATATTGTTAATATGAAAATGTTAATAATAATAATGATAAAAATAATAATAATTATGATAAAAATCATGATAATTCTAATAATAACAATAATGATGATTTTAATAATAAAAAAATGAGTGTTAATAAAAATGTTAATTTCAATAATAATACTAATTTTAATAAAAATGATAATTTTTAAAATTATTATACTTTTAGTAATAATGATAATAATCCTAATAATACTACTAATTTTTAATGATGATAATAATAATAATAATAATAATAATAATAATAATAATAATAATAATAATAATAATAATAATAATAATAATAATAATAATAATAATAATAATAATAATAAATATAGTAACTACCTCAAAAGAATAAGTTCCAATAAAAGTAACTGCCCTTGCTCAGGCTCGAACCCGTGACCCCTCGTAAACCCGAATCGCCCCTTAACCAATGATCCATTTCTGTTTTTCAGAATATAATCCTGTATAATTTTATTTAACCAGTTATTTCCTGATTCCATTTTCTTCTTCTTCTTAATCCTCATCACCTATCTTAAACTATCATCATCATCTAACAAACAAAACTCGTAACCATAACCATAACTGTCATCATCAATGAGCATCATCAAATTCGTCATTATCATCATTCGAATCATCAGATAAAATATCATCACATAAAATCATAAAATCCTAATCATAAATTTTTAACCATTATCATATACTGATATCTTTCGTTTACCATCATTATGTATCATTAACTACTGCTCATCATCGTCCTCTTCATTTTTACACCATTATCGTACTTCATTGTTCTTAAAACAGAAACATCAATAACATCAGCCCTTCAATGAGTCTGTGGTTTTAGAACGAATCAGAAAACAGAAAAAGGAACGAAGCAACAGCAGTTTGTTAAACATCATCATACTTATCATCATCTTCATTACTTACCATCTAATCATCCTTAATCTTGGGTCACAGCCCAAACACAAACATGGCAGCCCAATGGTTGTTTATTCAGGAAACAAAATATATGGAGTCTGTGATGAGGCCGCAGCCCACTTAGTAAACCCATTATAGCCTAACTCCTTTTAAATTCCAAGTGACCAAATAGAATGTCCACAAAAAAAAAATCACGGCCTGCATAAAGTTTTTAACTTGTTTGGAATGGATCGGCTTTAAACAGGAACAGACTAATCCCTATTTAGTTCGATCTAGTGATTCTCTTGGTCCACCCATGTCACGAAAAAGGAGCATTAACAGCTCATCAACTTTATCAATTACTGAAATAGGGTCCAGTTGTGGTTTTTAATTTAGTTAATGGAAAGCACAATCAAATTGTAGAGCAAGTTGTATTGCTTAAATTGATTTAAAGAACCTGGTGTCGGTGGATTTTAGAATCCAAAGTTACATCTCCATCTTGACCCCTCCACCTTCTTTTTATACCCTCATCATTGATCAAACAACATAATCATCATTCTCACATATATCACCAACGAGTTCATTTACAAAACAGAAATATAAATGTATCTTGTAGCCTCGTTAAGAAGAAAGCAGGAAGCGTATAGCAGCTGTAGGAGTAACGATGGGTGTGGTGGTTTGACAAAACAAAACAATAATAGTCGGTGCTATGTGTTTCAATGGTGGTTCAAGGTGGTGGCGAGGGTTCACAAAGATAACAGCAAGTAAGGGGTGGTTCGTGCTTTGGTGAGGCTATGGTGGTGATTGAATGGTAGAGGTGATCGGTTTGTAAAAGAGAAAACTGAAAATAGTTTGAGCACTTTAGGTTGGCGAGTAAAGTGGTGATTCTTGTTCACAATTAGGAGTGAGAGTAGAGTGAGAGATGATGGTGAGGGTGTTCTTGAAGATGAAGGTGGTTGAACGTAATGGTGATATGGGTCTATAAATATATATAGAGAAGTGGTGGCGATTGTTGGCTGTAGGGGTGGTGATGGTGGCGACTATATGGTGGCCGAAAATGGTTGTCAAAGGTTGTTGTGATATGATGATTCAAACAAGGAAAATTGATCGGTGATAGTATGTATTATCTGTAGTTGATGTAAGTATATAGTTATATAATAGATTGATATTACACAATCTAACACAGTGTCCATCAATCATGTACATAAGTTTTATAATAATATTAATATAATAATAATTATAAATAAAACGTGTAAATCAAATACAAGCTCTGCCGACAGTTTTCCTTCGCATATTAAATTGTGGTCCGTTGTTAATTAGTGGCGGATACAAGTTCACAGAAAAATTCTAAAATTTTAAATTAAGTATCTTTATTTATTTAGGTCATTATGGTATAAAATTTGATCATTAACTATTAAATAAATATTACATTAATTATTCACTCCCAACCCCAAGTAAAATATGAAAAGTTTTAAAATTCAACAAATGGTTCCTAAATATATCTTTATTAAGCCTAAAATTTATAGAACTCATTTTCGGATCATCGTTTATTTTAAAATGATATCAGTTTGAATTTAACTTGCTTAATATCAATCGGAACATTAATGAGTATTACAATCATTTAATATTTATTTTTAATATACTTTATTTATATATAAAGATATAATTTAAATAATAATTATTATAATATTTTATTTTTATTTTATAATTTTTTAATAACAACAACATATAATACTTCAGATTATATTTCGAATTAATATTTATATATACATACACACCTATCTAATTACAATTAATTGTTCGTGAATCGTCGAGAGGAGTCGAAGGTCAAATTGAATGTATGAAACAGTTCAAAATTTTTGAGACTCAACCTAACAGACTTTGCTTATCGTGTCAAAATCATAACAAGATTAAGTTTAAATTTGGTCGGAAATTTTCGGGTCGTCACAGTACCTACCCGTTAAAGAAATTTCGTCCTCGAAATTTGATCGAGATTGTCATGGATAACAATAAGAATGTTTTCATGATGAATATGAGTTAATAAATAGAATTTTATCATCATTAAGTAATATGGATAAAACAATTCTTTTATGTGAAGAGTACGAGTGAAGTTATAACAAAAGAGTGAAATGAATAAATGCAAGTTCGTTTTAGCCAGTGATGAAGTCACGGCTGATTTCCGGAATTCAAGGTATTTAGAGTAAATCTTCGAAATCTAAAAGATTTGATTCTTCGGCGAGTAAGGAAATTAAGATCTCTATAATTAAATACGATGATCTGCCTCGATTACTCTGTCTGATATTTCCATTATAAATTAAGCTCTTCCGTTCCATTATTCTCACCATTCCTATACTTTCTTTCTTAGTTCATACATCCAAAAGATGTGAAAATGCTTAATCTCGTTCTAATCCTTGATATTTTTCTAATTATTATTTCTGTCATCCTTCTTTTCAATCTTCCACCAGAAAAATCTGTTTACTTCTACTATTACCTTGGGGTGATACTATTCTTAATTCTACCGTGTCTTTTTATTGCTATTCGTATTAATATCCACAGTTTGTAACCCCCGTGTTGTTATTGGGCTTTATTTTTTCTCTTATATTTTGGAGCTCTTTGCCTTTTTAGTCTCTTCTCGGCCTCTAGTAAAGCGAGTAATGGTCCAGAATTTGTAAGTATGGAGCTTCGAATGAACTTAATGTTCTAAACAAGAAAGAACGTAATAGCACGCTTTGATTTGTCAATTTACCAGAATCACTGAGAATAGAACTATCAAGAATATACTTTCTTGATATGTTCAGAAGTTAAGGAGAATGAAAGAGTTATGTAACATGGCATATGATGACGTTATAGTCTGTGAATCATCATGTTTCATTAGAAAGTCAGCATGACTTACTGTAATATAATCACGTTGATCAAGTGTCATTATATTATACTAACTCATGCTTCAATTTCCAACACTTATCCAGAATTCATTCATAATTTATACTTAGATGTTACAGAATATTGAAAACTAAAAACAGTTTTCAATATGATGTAATACAGATAGCACAAAGAGGTATATAATTTCGGATGAAAATATTTATGAAAATATCCTTAGAAATATCGAAAATATTTATGATGATATTTTGGAAATTTCTAAGTTCGAAGATTGATGAGGAAAAATTTTCCGCAAGATTTTAACATGACTTCGGAGCAGGATATTCTCTAAAGTTTCATTGGATCCAGAATTACCTGGATTCTTTGAATATAGGGTTTGGTCCTTGTATTTGTCCTCGGTCTCCTTCATGGTTAGCTCAATTTGTTTTTCAGTACCAAATTTTCTATCGAGCGTTCCCAACACTCTCTTCTTTATCATCAAACTTTTGGCCGTTTAGACCATCTACAATTTTTCTTTTTCCTCTGCATTTAATGCTACAATATCTAAATCATCGGTTATCAATCCGAGGTGGTTTCAAGAGAATTGTGTTTTTAGATGATTAAACGCTGATGGTAATATGGTGGAATATAAAAGGTTTTTCGGTAACAATAAAAGAGCACGCATATATATCAAAGTTATAATAAGGTTGTTTCGAATGAAAAGTGGAAGTTGATTTGCTGGAGCTATGACAAATTTGGCTAATTTGGTAAAGAATTGTAATGTTATTTTCGGTAATAACAACGCTAAAAGAATTATCACAGCTACGTGTTAAACATTTACTCAGTTTCTGAGAGTTTTTCAGGTGCATAACTATATGAATCAATCTTTTCTTCTATAGATGGAGTGCGATTGGTTCATCTTCTCGATTGAGGTGTTTTCAAGAATCATGAAAGGTTTGAACGTAGAGGGTAATCGTCAAGATACAAATGAGGTTTAAGATGAAATCAAGTGGCAAACTTGAAGAATTATTTAGTTTCATATGTTATAATCAATATTTTAATTCATTTTAATTGTCCAATATTGGTAGTCTACAGTTAGCAGTTCACAGTTACTAATTCAATAATTCATATATAGTTTATAATATTCGAATTAATTAATACGTATCGTGACCCGTGTACATGTCTCAGACTCGATTACACCTCAAGGTATATATATTATTATAGAATCAACCTCAACCCTGTATAGCTAACTCGATTATTACTGCATATAGAGTATCTATGGTTATTCCAAATAATATATATAGATGCGTCGATATGATATATCAAAACCTTGTATACGTGTCCCGGTATTTAAAGTGCGTAAAATAAATAACAGAAATTAAATGACGATAAATAAAATTGTGAGAATTAAAATTGTGATAAAATAATTGTGATAATTAAAATGTAATAAGGAATTAACAATTAGCTAGGAACAGTTAGCCAGGATTTTGTTAGCGTGGATTCTTAACAAAATTTTTCTCATAGTTAATTTGTTTGTTTCTAACAAATTTTATTTTGTCCAATGTTTTCTTCATTATGCCACTTGTTGGATTCTGATAAGTTAAAATCCAAATATGAAATTGAATGAAAATTGTTATTCTGTGATGAACGGATTCGTATATCTGTGAATGTAAGTAGGATAGTAAATGACTGTTGAATCAGATTCGAAGAATGTACAGTGTAACTTATTAAGGTGAAATCTAAATATTCCTCGGGTATTACTTACCCGTTAAAATATTTTCACCATTAACACTTTGTACAAAGAATTTTTAATTACAATATTTATAAAAGCATATGTACATATATATTTTCTTCAGATGTAATCATGGATTTATGAGTTAATATGATATTAATCTCATCTGATTTTCGGTTGAAACTAGAATGAATAATCTCCAAAACTTTAGATATTACATAATCGCCATGTCGAACGAGGATAAATGATGTAAAACGATTCGTAGAACGATGATTATACTCGAAGTACAGAATTAGATGTTGAGGCATGGATTGTTGATGGTACTGGTGCTGTTTATTGATGGTACTATTGGTTCCAGTGATGTTGCTGAAGCTGGTAAATTTTGCACCATATTTTCCAAATTCATTACTCGAGCGCGAAGTTCGTTGACTTATTCTATTATTCCGGGATGATTGTCGATCAGAACGAGCGGATGAATAAGTTTTAGAATTTTAGATAGAATATAATCGTGGCGAGATACTCAGGAAATGCGAGAGAAAATGGTATTACAAAAAGGTTCACCGGTAAGTGCCTCAGGTTCTTCGCTAAGAGGGGAATGTGGTGGATGGAAAGGATCGCCTTCTTCGCGTCTCCATCGGTTAAGTTGTCTACGAACCCATCAGATGAATTAGGGATGGATGATTGGTTGATTCATTCTGGTGACGCTGCTTTCGGAGCTTAAGTGAACATCCATGTCGGAATAGCTGTCGGGTTCTGAAGAATCTTGAACTAGTGACGAGTTCCATTTCGTACGAATGAGTAAAGGATTTTTTTTCGATATAAAATGATTTTCAGCTATCGGGTGGTATTCTAATTATATAGAATATATATATATATATATATATATATATATATATATATATATATATATATATATATATAGAACAAAAGATTTCGTAGATTACGGAGGAATTCACGGAATATACTAGGCAAAGTTTACAGTAACAGATACGCTAAGATATGAATTTTGTCTATACACTATTCATGCAGTCATTGCAGTAAAATATGTCTAAACTAAGAATGATAAGCAGGTAATTTTCTAAGGATGATAAGCAGGTAATTTTCGACTAGAAATGATAAGCAAAACTTTTGACATGCAGACACGGTCGAAGTCCAAACTCATTAATGCATCTAATCAACTATCAGTTAAACACACTAATGCAAGACCTGGTTCGCTAAGACCACCCCTCTGATACCAACTGGTACGACCCGTCCTAATCCATCTGGACGAATACATTACATTTGGTTACATCGCGAGGTATATGACCTCTATATGATACAGTTTACAAACATTGCATTTGTTTTTAAAAGACAAACTTTCTTTACATCGAAAGTTGACAGGCATGCATACCATTTCATAATATATCAAACTATCACTGACTTAATAATAATCTTGATGCACTCAACGACTCGAATGCAACGTCTTTTGAAATATGTCATGAATGACTCCAAGTATTATCTCTAAAATGAGCAAATGTATAGCGAAAGATTTCTTTCATACCTGAGAATAAACATGCTTTAAAGTGTCAACCAAAAGTTTGGTGAGTTCATTAGTTTATCATAATCGATCATTTTCATCATTTTAATAGACAACAAGATTTTCATTTTCATTTCTCATAAATATACGTCCCATGCATAGAGACAAAAAATATCATTCATATGGATTGAACACCTGGTAACCGACATTTACTAGATGCATATAAGAATATCCCCTATCATTCCGGGACATCCATCGGACATGATAAAACAACATCGAAGTACTAAAGCATCCGCTAAAATGGATGGGGTTTGTTAGGATCAATAGATCTATCTTTAGGATTCACATCAATTAGTAGACTGGTTTACTAATTCTTAGGCTACCAAGCAAAAAGGGGCATATTCGGCTTCGATCATTCAATCATATAATGTAGTTTTGATTACTTGTGTCTATTTCGTAAAACATTTATAAAAGCGCATGTATTCTCAGTCTCAAAAATATATATTGCAAAAGCATTTAAAAAGGGAGCAAATGAAACTCACCATACTGTATTTTGTAGTAAAAATACATAAGACGATACTGAACAATGCAGGGTTGGCCTCGTATTCACGAACCTATATTATTCATATTTATATTAAAAAATATATTTGTATTTGAACAAATTTATTTATTATATCTTAAGTTTTATATCTTATATATTGAATAAATAATACTTTTAAAGTTTTTATATATAATTAGTATTATATTAAAAAATCAATGATTTGTTATATGTAATATTTTATATAAATAGTTTTTAATATGTATAATTATATGTAATATTATGGTAGTTGTAATAAATATACTTTTATATAGGAAATATTTAATTGTAATAATAATATTGTTAATATGAAAATGTTAATAATAATAATGATAAAAATAGTACTAATTATGATAAAAATCATGATAATTCTAATAATAACAATAATGATGATTTTAATAATAAAAAAATGAGTGTTAATAAAAATGTTAATTTCAATAATAATACTAACTTTAATAAAAATGATAAATTTAAATATAATGATACTTTTAGTAATAATGATAATAATCCTAATAATACTACTAATTTTTAATGATAATAATAATAATAATAATAATAATAATAATAATAATAATAATAATAATAATAATAATAATAATAATAATAATAATAATAATAATAATAATAATAATAATAATAATAATAATAAATATAGTAACTACCTCAAAAGAGTAAGTTCCAATAAAAGTAACTGCCCTTGCTCAGGCTCGAACCCGTGACCCCTCGCTAACCCGAAACGCCCCTTAACCAATGATTCGTTTCTGTTTTTCAGAATATAATCCTGTATAATTTTATTTAACCAGTTATTTCCTGATTCCATTTTCTTCTTCTTCTTAATCCTCATCACCTATCTTAAACTATCATCATCATCTAACAAACATAACTCGTAACCATAACCATAACTGTCATCATCAATGAGCATCATCAAATTCATCATTATCATCATTCGAATCATCAGAAAAAATATCATCACATAAAATCATAAAATCCTAATCATAATTTTCTAACCATTATCATATACTGATTATCATAATTGTTATCATCTTTATCTTTCATTTACCATCATTATGTGTCATTAACTACTTCTCATCATCGTCCTCTTCATTTATACACCATTATCGTACTTCATTGTTCTTAAAACAGAAACATCAATAACAGCAGCCCTTCAATGAGTCTGTGGTGTTCGAACGAATCAGAAAATAGAAAAAGGAATGAAGCAATAGCAGTTTGTTAAACATCATCATACTTATCATCATCTTCATTACTTACCATCTAATCATCCTTAATCTAGCGTCACAGCCCAAACATAAACATGGCAGCCCAATGGGTGTTTATTCAGGAAAAAATATATATATGGAGTCTGTGATGAGGCCGCAGCCCACTTAGTAAACCCATTATAGCCTAACTCCTTTTAAATTCCAAGTGACCAAATAGAAAGTCCACAAAAAAATCACGGCCTGCATAAAGTTTTTAACTTGTTTGGAATTGATCGGCTTTAAACAGGAACAGACTAATCCACATTTAGTTCGATCTAGTGATTCTCTTGGTCCACCCATGTCACGAAAAAGGAGCATTAACAGCTCATCAACTTTATCAATTAATGAAATAGGGTCCAGTTGTGGTTTTTAATTTAGTTAATGGAAAGCACAATCAAATTGTAGAGCAAGTTGTATTGCTTAAATTGATTTAAAGAACCTGGTGTCAGTGGATTTTACAATCCAAAGTTACATCTCCATCTTGACTCCTCCACCTTCTTTTTATACCCTCATCATTGATCAAACAACATAATCATCATTCTCACATATATCACCAACGAGTTCATTTTCAAAACAGAAATATAAATGTATCTTGTAGCCTCGTTAGAAAGAAAGCAGGAAGCGTATAGTAGCTGTAGGAGTAATGATGGGTGTGGTGGTTTGACAAAACAAAATAATAATAGTCGGTGCTATGTGTTTCAACGGTGGTTCAAGGTGGTGGCGAGGGTTCACAAAGATAACAACAAGTATGGGGGTGGTTCGTGCTTTGGTGAGGCTATGGTGGTGATTGAATGGTAGAGGTGATCGGTTTGTAAAAGAGAAAACTGAAAATAGTTTGAGCACTTTAGGTTGGCGAGTAAGTGGTGATTCTTGTTCACAATTAGGAGAGAGAGTAGAGTGAGAGATGATGGTGAGGGTGTTCTTGAAGATGAAGGTGGTTGAACGTAATGGTGATACGGGTGTATAAATATGTATAGAGAAGTGGTGGCGATTGTTGGCTGTAGAGGTGGTGATGGTGGCGACTATATGGTGGCCGAAAATGGTTGTCACAGGTTGTTGTGATATGATGATTCAAACAAGGAAAATTGATCGGTGATAGTATGTATTATCTGTAGTTGATGTAAGTATATAGTTATATAATAGATTGATATTACACAATCTAACACAGTGTCCATCAATCATGTACAGAAGTTTTATAATAATATTAATATAATAATAATTATAAATAAAACGTGTAAATCAAATACAAGCTCTGCTGACAGTTTTCCTTCGCATATTAAATTGTGGTCCGTTGTTAATTTGTGGCGGATAAAAGTTCACAGAAAAATTCCAAAATTTTAAATTAAGTATCTTTATTTATTTAGGTCATTATGGTATAAAATTTGATCATTAACTATTAAATAAATATTACATTAATTATTCACTCCCAACCCAAAGTAAAATATGAATACTTTTAAAATTCAACAAATGGTTCCTAAATATATCTTTATTAAGCCTAAAATTTATAGAACTCATTTTCGGATCACCGTTTATTTTAAAATGATATCAGTTTGAATTTAACTTACTTAATATCAATCGGAACATTAATGAGTATTACAATCATTTAATATTTATTTTAATATACTTTATTTATATATAATGATATAATTTAAATAATAATTATTATAATATCCTATTTTTATTTTATAAATTTTTAATAACAACAACATATAATACTTCAGATTATATTTTGAATTAATATTAATATATACATACACACCTATCTAATTATAATTAATTGTTCGTGAATCGTCGAGAGCAGTCGAAGGTCAAATTGAATGTATGAAACAGTTCAAAATTTTTGAGACTCGACCTAACAGACTTTGCTTATCGTGTCGAAAACATTACAAGATTAAGTTTAAATTTGGTCGGAAATTTCCAGGTCATCACAATATTGACTCATTAAATCCATGATTACATATGAAGAAAATATATATGTATATATATTTTCATAAAGATTGTAATTAAAAGTTCGTTTGTACAAAATGTTAATGGTGAAAATATTTTAACGGGTAGGTAATACCCGAGGAATATTTAGTTTTCACATTAATAAGTTACACTGTACATTCTTCAATTCAGATTCAACAGTCATTAACAATACTGCCCAAATCCACACATATACGTATCTGTTCACCAAAGAACAACTAATTTCACTCAAATTCAATTTCACATTCTGATTTTGACCGATCAGAATCCAAGACAAGATTTGACAAGTGGCATAATGAAGAAAATAATGGGTAAAATAAAATTGATTAGTAACAAATTAATTAACTACGAAAACTTTTTCATCATCTTCCGATCTTAAATATTTTAAATTATAAAATTTTATATTTAACTATTGGACTACTAACATTGGACTAATAACCTTGGACAATTAGAAAGTATTAAAAGAGTAGGAAATATTAATTATAACACATTTTGATTTAAAAATATCGTTAATAAGTTACATCTACTACAGTTAAATATTTCATCAAGTTTGCCACTTGATTTATCTTAAACATCATTTGTATCTTGACAATTACAATCTTCATTCAAAATCCTTGAAAACACCTCGGATCGATAACCAATAATTCAAATATGAGAATGCTGATGAAGCAGCAAAAGCCGTAGATGGTCTTAATGACCGAAAGCTTGATAACAAAAGAATGGTACGTTAGAAAAGCTCGAAAAACGATCGAAATCTTCTATCCTCATCATAATATCTTCAATATTTCTATGAAATCGTTATATCATCCTTAACTGTGAATATCCTGGACATTTCTGAAGGTATCTTTATATCATTTTCGTTCGTAATTATTTTCACATTCGTTTTATCCATAGTACCTCATATCGAAAACTGCCTTAACTTCTAAATTCTAGTGAAACCCTAGAGGTTTTAAATCCTTGGATATTCTTGAGTAATATTGGAATGAAAGCATGAGTTAATGTAATATAATGATACTTGATCAACGTAATTATATTACAGTAAGTCATGCGCAAGTTCTAATGGAACGTGATGATGGTAATACTTGATCAACATTACCATCACCACGAACCGTGTTACTTGACTTGTATTCATCACGAACCATGTTACTTGATTCGAATTGATCATGAAACAAAACTCGACCCGAGAAGGGCATTCATAAACTATCTACGTATCAATCTCGAAGAAAATCTCTACTCATATCATTTTTCTTCGATGAAACATTCTTGGATGACAAAAATCTTTCTATTAATAATCCGAGTTCAAATATGGTACTAAAATATTCTCAATTTCAATTTCAACTGTCACCACTCAAATTTTGGGAAGAAATTTCTTTAACGGGTAGGTACTGTGACGACCGGGAAAATTTCGACTAATTTTAAACCAAACTCTCAATACGATTTAATATTTTTGATGCGATAATAAAAGTCCGTTAGGTTGAGTCTCAAAATGTTTGAACCGTTTTCCTGCATTCATTTAACTTTCGACTGTTCCCGACGATTCACGAACAATTGTGTGTAAACTGATATGTATAGATATATGTATAGATATATGTGTATATATATATATATAAATATAAATATATATATATATATATATATATATATATATATATATATATATATATATATATATATATATATATATATTTATATATATATATATAAACATAAATAAGTATATATAATAATGTAAATAATAAAATGTAAACTTAATTATCAGAATTTAAAAATATAAAATAATATACAGAGTAATGAAGTTGCTATTAAAATAAATAAATAAATAAATAAATAAATATATATATATATATATATATATATATATATATATATATATATATATATATATATATATATGGTTACTATACATAATTAATATTATATGTATATTGTAATGTATGAATATCGAATATTTAATATATGTTAAATATAATTAGTAAATGTTACATAATTAATAAATTGCAATATTAATATATGTAACTACAAATTAAAATATAGTTATTACGTTCATTAAAATAAATAATAATATCAGTATTATTAATAAATATAAAGTTTGATAAATGTAAATTGTTACATTATTATTATTATTATTATTACTTTTATAAATATTATAATTCAAAAAATCATAATTTTTATTATTAATATTATCATATTATTATCATATATTATTATTAGAATCTTCATCAAAAATATTATTAGTAGTGATATCATTATTAATAATAATAATAATTATTATTATTAATATATTTATTAATTTAAAATAAATAGATTAAAAGGTAAATAAATGGTACGAATCCATTAGTCATCTAAATCAACTTTTATTTTTTTCTGTTGCCTGTAATCAAATGAATCTGAATCCATTTTCCATCACTTTCCAAATTTTGTTTCCTGTCTTTAACATTATTACATGTCAGAGATTATTTCACAATACAGATGAAATCAGTTTAACAGTAATTGCAGCTTTTATATTACATCAATTGCAGCTTTTATATTTTTATATTCTGTGCCCTGATAGAAATCTTGTCGAATCCAATATCTCCACTACAAACAACCATCTATCGAATCTTGTTACTGTATTACTCTCTCTTTTACATTCTATAAATGATACAATTCAGAAAGAGACAGAAGAATAAAAATCAATAAAAATTAGGGAATCTGTTTTACAACGATTCAATTGTCCTTCTTGTCTGATAATAATAAACACGTCGAATTCAGTTGCAGATACAAAACAAAATTTGTTAGAAATAAATATCAAATAAGTGTATGAATTTTTTACCAGTCATATTCAATTTGTATATATATATTTTTTATCTGTACCCGATTGATTCTTCTATCGACCCAATCAAAGCTACAAAAAAAACTGTAATCGAATCTTGTGTTGTATATATCGTACGAATCTGTTACATTTCTCTTTCTGCTTTATATATTTTTGTTTGTTACTCCTGGCTTGAATACTTCTGTCAAACTTCTCAATCTTCTTTTATTTTGTTGGTATCTCTTAGGATTGATTCTTCATGTCGACAATCATTCAATTAAATATCAATCAATAATTCAAATGCAATATATATATATATATATATATATATATATATATATATATATATATATATATATATATATCCACTACTGCAATTGTAAAAAGAAAAGAGAAATATTAAGGTACATATACATACTTACACTTGATTAATCACTCAACCCATATCCACCACCTTTGCTATTTGCTTCAACTCTACAAGCCAACAATCAAACACCAATCACCAATATTCATTACCTTAGTCCTTTGTTGTTTTCATCTTCTGCTTTCTGAATAATTTGATAATCACCATAACAAACCCATACACTCGATCTTCTTTTGCTCCACAACACCATCACTCTCGGTTACATCACCACCACTTCACCACCATTATAGAACCACTCACACCATGTCAACAACCACTTACCATCGTGTTAATCACCCTAGACACCATATCACAGCCACCTTAAACCCATCGATATACTTTTTCTTTTCCTTTTTCTTCTTGTTTTATTCATTAATAACCCATCACCACTACAACCTACTCGATTATCAGCTGGATATACACAAATATATGCATGCAAACCATGTATCTGTTTTTGTTCATTTCCTTTCTGTTGAACCACCACAGCAAAACACCACCGTATATTAAATTTTACTGCTACTCGAGCTCTTCTACTTCTATATTGATTTAAACCAAGATAGAGAGGTATCCAAAAATGATGATAAGAATTGGTGACTCTTTATGTAAAGTTGAAGTTAATTACTAGTGTTTGCTCCTTTTTATTCTTGGCCAACAAATACCATGTAAAGCAATCGAGACATGTGCTGTTGGATTTTAAAAGGATAAAGTGGCCGACATCTTGATATTACTCCATGTTATTTGGTTACTTTTGTTTTTTTAAAAAAATTAATAATAAAATAAAAAGGAGAAGAAAGTGGGATCGGGTTTGTCACTAGATAGAGTTTTGGGTCATTGGCAATAAACAAAACCAAGAACTTTTGGACCACTTTTCCTTCTTGGACTAGATAGTTTATGTTATTAGAAGCGAACCCCACAAAGCCAGTTCATCAAATCATAAACACCCACTAAAACCGCTTGCTTTGTCTTTCTTTTTCTTATTAATCGAAACTTCAAACCAAAAGAAACCCACTTCATCACCTTTCATTTTTATTTCTTTTTCTGTTTCAACGATTGAGTGTTTCAACGATTGAGTGTTTCATCGATTGAGCATCAAGTTAACAGCCATGATATTTAATTTTGTGCTTATGACCTTCGGTTAGCAGGTGAATCGTGACTGTTGTGAACATACGACCCATTTTTACAAGTTCACATGTGAAAAACAATTTCTTATGATGATGGACAATCATAAAATTTATGCGGTAATGATGGAAAGTGAAAATAAAAACAAGATGGGCATGTGATGATACATAATGATACAGTAACATGAGGCTATCCTAGAATATATGTGGGTTCCAGTTTCCTATATTATTTTTTTTGGCCGTTCAATTAGGAGATCATATCAAACTGCATCGGATTTTTTTTATTCATTGGGCTGTAAACTATTGTTTTGTTATCGGGCTATATGGACTAGTACCATCTTATGGATAACAACTTTGGGACGAGTTTAATATGGGCTGAGGTTAAGAATGGGCCGAGATCCAATTGTCTGTTGGGCCGAGGTTCATTTTTCTGAGGGCTAAAGAGAATGGGATAAATACAAATGGGTTCTTAGTAAATTAAAAAAAACTTAAATGGAGCGACGGTTAGAGGTGTTAATGGATGAGCGAGAGGTCGCGGGTTCGAGCCAGGACAAGTGTGTTTATTTTTTTTTAAAAAAGGCCTAGTACATTAAGGTAGCCTTTCTTTTATTATTATTATTATTATTATTATTATTATTATTATTATTATTATAAATAAATGGTCTTAACTTAAAAATTGGAGATTTCTTTGATCAGGTTTCATACAGTAAATGACCAGAATAAATAAATGGTCTTAACTTAAAAATTGGAGATTTTTCTGAATACTTTTATATATTAACTGTTTAGCAATGGACACGTTAGTACCCCGTAATTCAAAATTGTCGACAGTGTAATAGTTATAAACTCCAGTGATAATTAACATTATGAAGTGGGATTTCTGTATGGAGTTTGTCTTTGTTGTCTTCATCATTTTATATATACATAATCATTTTATATGAATCACATACAACTTATAACCTGCTCAATCATCTACACTAGTCCACCTTCTTCAATCATCAAAGCACCACAACTGCTACCACTCTCCACCGCTGCCGTCCACCACCAATACCTCACGACTACCATCATCACCATCTAAACTCGTTTAGTAGACTACTATCACCACCTCATCTCTATCACCACTTCATTCCTTCCCTAAACCCACAAACCTGATACTTTTGCTATCCGGTTTCTTCCTTCATCAAAGCCATCGCCATCTTCAACAAATCATCAACCGGTACCTGTCTTTATGTTTTTTACTTGATGAACAAAGACCACCACATTCTCCTCCAACCATCGATAACCACCACCAAGGTTCCATCATCACTCTTACGATCACCATCTAAGAAAATCTCTCTCTCTCTTTTTCTCTTTCTCTCTCACCCATGTTTCTGTTTATAAACCGTGAACCTACTGCACATGCTCGCTGTTATAGCTGTTTTTCTGTTTCTATTCGATTAACCACCTTACTCAATTCATGAACCAAATTCTTTTGTTTGGCTGTCGAACCTCTAAACCATCACAACCCACATCCTCTAGAACCCATTGATGATACTGTTAGGGTTATGAGTAAACCCACCATCCTTCGAGACAACTCAACGAAACCCATTATCCTTATTCAAACACCAATATAAACCATCAACCATCTCTATCACCAAACCATCACCAAATTCGCTAATTGTAATTTTCTTTCTCCTGTTTCTCCTTCTGACTGAGCACCCCAACTCACCCTCACGTTACTGCTATTTGTCTGATCAAACCCAACTTAAACTGTTGCTGCTATTTTCTTCTGTTTTACATCGCAAACCAATTCCTTCTTGTGTTCTCCTTCGTGAAACCTAAAAACTGCTACAGCTGCTATATATCTAAATATGCAGCCTAAAAATAAGTCACAGATCAAAGCTACTTTTGTGAATATCTTTTTTGTATTGGATGTCAGCCATTAAACTCAAAACCCACACAATTTATAACAGAAATATTACTGGAAAGTGTTTAAAGACAAAACCTATCTTATCACCATGTTTTGACCCATTCACAAAAGAACCTGTTATCCACTACACAATTGCTTTTCTTTAATCATTTATCTTCCTTTTCAGCCGACATGTTCACCAAATAACCCCACACGAAAAATTCCCATCGAATTATTCAAAGTTGCTGCCTCCATTATTTATTTTTTTCGATACTATCAACCACTTGATCCACCTTATATTATATAAAGATTATGATGAAAAAAAAGTAATACACTAGTGGATTAATAAAGTATTACTAGTGGAAAAACATTGTGGCCGGCACCCACAAGGATATCCACAAGCTCGAGTTTTTTTTTTTAAAAAAACCACCGACACCTTTTGATGATTGGATCGAGCTGTTTATACATATGCACATGCTTAATCAGACTGCTTCAAATTTGTTGGTTATTTTATTTTTGTTTTATATAACCGAGCACCCAAGAACCCTTTTTGGCTTGTATTAATGGACTAGTATTTTAATTTGGGCCTTATGCTTCAGTTTTTTTATTCTTGGGCCGAAGTATTTAAAGGTTGGGCCGTGACTTGCATTTCTTGTTAGGCCTGTTGAATTTCGATTATGATGATGATCAAGTTAGGCTTTACGATGATGATGATATAATTAAACTGTTATGGAGTCTGTTAGATTAAAGAAAAAAGCAGCCGTCATAACTGGATTAAATATGTTTAAGGAATTAATATAATCAGAAAATAACAAGTGGTTCATTGGTTTGGAGTGTTTGTGTTGAGCGAGAGGTCTCGGGTTCGAGCCCGGGCTGAGGCATTTTGTGACGACCCGAAAATTTTCGATCAAATTTAAACCCAAACTTTATATGTTTCCGACACGATAAGCAAGGTCTGTAATGTTGAGTCTCGAAAATTTTGAAAACTTTGTTCACATATTCAAATTACCCTCTAACTATTTCCGGCGATTCACGAACGACTATTTGTAAATATATATATATATATATATATATATATATATATATATATATATATATATATATATATATATATATATATAATTTGAAACTATAAAAAATATAATAATTTGAAATATAATTAATTTGAAATATATATATATATATATATATATATATATATATATATATATAATAATTTGAAATATAATAATAAATTGAAACTATAAAAAAATATAATTTGAACATTTGAATTAAAAATGTAGAATAAGATACAAAATAATTAATTATGAATATATAAATAGATATATATGATTTATATAATTAATTGTTTGTAATATGTATAAAATATATAAATATTAAATAAATATTATCATATAATATAATATTATATAAATGTAACATTAATATATTAAATGTAATTAAAAGTTTAATTATAGATATTATTTTATTATTATTATTAATATTAATATCCTCTTTATTAATATGAAATTTGATATATTTAAATTGTTATAGTTATTATTGTGATCATTGTTAATATCATTATTATTATTATAATTAGTAGTAAAGTTATAACTTTAGCTATTAGGAATAATATTGGTATTATTATTAAATATTATTATTATTATTACCATTATCATTAAGGATTATTGTCATTATTAGTATAATTGTTATTATTAAACTTAATAAAACTATCATTCTTATGATTATTAGTATCATTATTATTTATTACCATTATTAACACATATTATTTTTATTATTAGAATTAGTGATATTATTATCACTATTATTAATTTTATTATTATTATTATTATATATAATTATTATTAGTATTAATATATACTTATTTATTTATTAATACCAATTATAAACAATCAGATATATTTAAGATCAGTTTCACGTCATAATCAGACCATAACCAATTTTGTTTCTGTCTCTATAAACGTTAAACATGTGAATCAATAGTACAATATTTGGAGGAATCACAATCTAACTTTAAATTTCTTTTTTATTTAATTTCGTACTGAGCAATTATTTGTTGTCGACCAATTTGCTTTAAAGGAATGCATTACAGATGTTAATTGATACCATACAACCTCACGACATCTATTACAAACCATAGAACTCGGTAACAACCCTTAATTAAACCAATTTTAATCAGAAAAAAATATGAAGAACAGCTCCTGCCCTGTTCTTGGCTTGATTTTCCAAAAGGCTTGATTTTTCAATAAATTTCAAAAAGTGTAAATGAAGTTCTGTTAGGAACTTAATACTTAATCTTTCCGCAAAAGTTGAAGTCTCAATTCTTTTTATTGCTTACGAATTTACGAGTCAAAGATTAAAATTTAAAAAGTCAAACTTTTGTTCTTTATCAAATTTAAGTTTTCTGTTAAGATTTAGGAACAATTGACAGTTGAGAAAGTTTCTATAGGCGATTTCAAACACAGTTCGTGTTATAATCTTGGACTCAAATATTCTAAAAATCGAAATCAAAGTTTGGGTTCATAAGTGTTCATAGTGACGGTTACTGTTTTATTTTATTTTTATTTTTGTTTGTTAATCCACTCCAACAAACAACTAAATGTTTTGTTTCAATTTTATATCCTTTTACAAACTCTAAAACTCGCCTTTACATTTGCTTTTGATCTCCTGGACGATTAACTTTTGAGAAGAAGAAGAAATAAGGGATAACAAGAATAAACTGGTTGATTAAATTTTGGTCTGCAAGTTAAAACAGGAAAGTTGGGATGGAGGGATGGTTCAGAAGGGGTGTCGGGTTTCGGGTAGTCGGGGTTCAAACCCCAGCAAGGACAAACTAATAATTTTTTTGGAACTCAAAAGGAGGTAGTTTCATTATTATTATTATTATTATTATTATTATTATTATTATTATTATTATTATTATTATTATTATTATTATTATTATTATTATTAAAATGTTACTAATAATACTAGTATGATCATTTTAATTATTAGTATTATCATTATAAATGTTATGATAAGTATTATTATTATTATGATTATGATTATTATTAACATTATTAGGAAAAACAATACAACATATTACTATTATCCTTAATATTAGTATTTGTACTATACTTATAATTATTATTATCGTAAGAAGTATTATTAATATTATCAATATCATTAAAAAATATTATTATGGAAGTTTTAGAATTATCATTGTTATTAGTATAGGTAGTAATATTGTTGCTGTGATTATGACTATTAATATTGTTATTAGTATAGGTATTAATATTGTTATTCGTTCAGTTACGATTATATGTTTTAATATATATACAATGATATAGGTTCGTGAATTCGAGGCCAACCCTGCATTGTTCAATGTCGTCATTTGTATTTTTACTACAAAATACAGTATCGTGAGTTTCATTACTCCCTTTTTAAATGCTTTTGCAATATATATATTTTTGGGACTGAGAATACATGCGCTTTTATAAATGTTTTACGAAATAGACACAAGTAATCTAAACTACATTATATGGTTGAATGATCGAAGCCGAATACACCCTTTTTGCTTAGTAACCTAAGAATTAGTAAACCGATCTACTAATTGACGCGAATCCTAAAGATAGATCTATCGGGCCCAACAAGCTCCATTCTGGAATTTGGAATGCTTTAGTACTTCAATTTTATCATGTCCGATGGGTGTCCCGGAATGATGGGGATATTCTATATTCATTTTGTTAATGTCGGTTACCAGGTGTTCAATCCATATGAATGATTTTTTAAACACTTGCGAGTGTATGATTATTGAATAAATGAAATCTTGTGGTCTATTAAAATTATGGAAATGATTGATTATGATAAACTAATGAACTCACCAACTTTTTGGTTGACACTTTAAAACATGTTTATTCTCAGGTATGAAAGAAATCTTCCGCTGTGCATTTGTTCATATTAGAGATATTACTGGGAGTCATTCATGACATATTAGAAAAGACGTTGCATTCGACTCGTCGAGTTCATCGAGATTATTATTAAGCCAATTATAGTTGGATATATTATGAAATGGTATGCATGCTGTCAACTTTCGATGTAATGAAAGTATGTCTTTTAAAAATGAATGAAATGTATGTAAAAGGTATCATATAGAGGTCAAGTACCTCGCGATGTAATAACCTATTGTGAATCGTTTGTAATCAATATGGACTTTGTCCAAATGGATTAGGACGGGTCATGAAAGTTGGTATCAGAGCGGTGGTCTTAGCGAACCTGGTCTTGTATTAATGTGTCTAACTGATAGCTGTTTAGATGCATTAGTTAGTCTGGACTTCGACCATGTCTGCATGTCAAAAGTTTTGCTTATCATTTCGTGTTGAAAATTACCTGCTTATCATTCTTAGAGAATCACTTACTTATCATCCTTAGTCTAGACACATCTTATTGCATTGATTGCATGATTAGTGTATAGAAAAAATTCATATCTTAGCATATCTGCTAATTCATATTTTAGCATATCTGCTAATTCATATCTTAGCGTATCTGTTATTGTAAACTTTGCTTGACAGCTTCCGTAGATTCCTCCGTAACTTATGGGATTTTAGTATTATATATGCATATGTAAATTATGTATTGCAGGGTACTAATCTACATCCTATAATTTGTTTCTTATCGAAAATTCTTCATCTGATCATACGAGATGAATCCCTCAACCAGTTCGAATTCCTCGGATTCCGACAGCTATTCCGATATGGAGTTTCACCTAAGATCTGAAAGCAATGTCACCAGAATGAATCAACCAATTCATCTGATGGGTTCATAGTCGACTTAATTAATGGAGACGCGAAGAAGGCGATCCCTTTCACCAACCGAATTGACCTCTCGGTGAAGAATCTGAAGCACTTACCGACGAACCTATTCGAAACATCATTTTCACACTCATTTCCAGAGTATCTCACCACGATTATATTCTATCTAAAATTCTAAACCTTATTCAATCATTCGTTCCGACCGACAATCATCCCAGAATAATATAAGAAGTCAACAAACTTCGCGCTCGAATAATCAATTTGGAGAATATGGTGCAAAATCTACCAGCTTCAGCAACATCATCGACACCAACAGTACCATCAATAAATAGCACAAGTACCATCAACAATCCATGCCTCAACATCTCATTCTGTACCTCGAGTATAATCATCGTTCTACGTATCGTTCTACATCAATTATCTTCATTCTTCATGGCGATTATGTAATCCCTAATGTTTTAGAGATTATGTATTCTAGTTCTAACGGTAAATCAAATGAGACTAATATTATATTAACTCATTAAATCCATGATTACATCTAAAGAAAATATATATGTATATATATATTTTCATAAAGATTGTAATTAAAAATTCTTTCGTACAAACTGTTAATGGTGAAAATACTTTAACGGGTAGGTAATACCCGAGGAATATTTAGATTTCACATTAATAAGTTACACTGTACATTCTTCGAATCTGATTCAACAGTCATTTACTATCCTACTTACACCCATAGAAATACGTATCCGTTCACTGCAGAATAACTATTTTCACTCAATTTCATAATTGGATTTTGACATATCAGAATCCAACAAGTGGCATAAAGAAGAAAACATTGAACAAAATAAAATTTTTTAGAAACAAACAATTTAACTATGAGAAGAATTTTGTTAAGAATCCACGCTAACTGTTCCTAGCTAACTGATCACATTTTATTTATCGCAATTAATTTATCGCAATTTATATCCTCGCAATTTTATTTATCGTTATTTAATTTCTGTTATTTATTTTATGCACTTTAAATATCGGGACACGTATACAAGGTTTTGACATATCATATCGATGCATCTATATATATTATTTGGAATAACCATAGACACTCTATATGTAGTAATGTTGGAGTTAGCTATACAGGGTTGAGGTTGATTCTACAATAATATATATAGTTTAAGTTGTGATCGAGTCTGAGACATGTACACGGGTCATGATACGTATTAATTAATTCGAATATATATATTAAACTATATATGAATTATTGGACTGTTAGCTGTGGACTATCGACTGTGGACTAAAAACATTAGACAATTAAAATGAATTAAAATATTGATTATAACATATGAAACTAAACATTTCTTCAAGTTTGCCACTTGATTTCATCTTAAACCTCATTTGTATCTTGACGATTACAATTTGTGATTCAAACCTTTCATAATTCTTGAAAACACTTCAATCGATAGGATGAACCAACCACACTTCATCTACGGAAGAAGAGATTGATGCATATAGTTATGCACCTGAAAACACTCGAAACTTGTATAAACGTTTAACACGTGTCTGTGCTAGCTCCTTTGGCATTGTTATTACCGAAAATAACATTGCAACTCTTTTTCAAATTAGCCAATTTTATCACAGCTTCAGCAAATCAACTTCGACTTCCATTCGAATTAGCCTTTCTATAACTTCGATATATAAGTTCGCCTGTCGTCATCGTTATCGGGGGACCGTTTATATTCCACCACATTAGCAGTAAACTTACCAGCAACTTCAATTAATTTGGACTTTTCAAAAAATCATCATAACCCCATCGTGTATTCATCTATACCCTGTAACAAGAATTGCCATACCAATTATCGGGAATCAGCAAATCTGTATTGTGAGTCTCGCAATGGTTCCACATCAATAGTTATATGTATCCATATAACATTTATCTCTTAGAACTATAATCTTCCATTCTAAAATTCCGAAAAAGCACCCAGTCTGCGAATTAATGCTCTGAATTTTGAAAAGTTGAATGAAGCAACAAAAACTGTAAATGACCTCAACAGCCAAAAGTTGATGATAAAGAATTGTATGTTGGTAAAACTCGGAAAAAGTTTGAAAATGAAAAACTGATTGAGCAAACTACGAAGGAGTCTCTGAACAAATCACAAGAACTAAACTTGTAAATTAAGAATCCTGATGATTCTGTTTTTGATGAAATCTTTAGCGCATACCTTGCTTCTGACTCCAAACTCTTGCGGACAAATTTTCTTCACCATCCTTCGATATTATAAATTCCAAGATATCATCGTATCTTTCATTATAAATATCCTCCATATTTCTGAAGATATTTTCATAACTATTCTTATCTGAAATCATTAATCTCTTCGTGCTATCAGTGTTACATCATATAGAAACTGTTAGTTTCTATATTCGGTAAACTTTCGACCTTAAAATATGAATGTTATTGAAGTAATGTTGGGAACTGATGCATGAATTAGTATAATATAATGAAACTTGATCAACGTGATTATATTAGAGTAAGTCATGTTGAGTTTCTAAATGGAACGTGATGATTCACAGATCATATCGTCATCATGTGCCATGTTACATAACTCTCTCATTCTGCTTAACTTCTGAACATATCAAGAAAGTATATTCTTGATAGTTCTATTCTCAGTGATTCTGATAATTTGATAAATCAAATCGTGCTATTACGTTCTTTCTTGTTTAGAACATTAAGTTCATTCAAAACTCCATACTTACAAATTCTGGACCATTACTCGCTTTACTAGAGGTCGAGAAGAGAATAAAAAGGCAAAGAGTTCCAAAATATAAGAGAAAGTATAAAGCCCAATAACAACACCGAGGTTACAAACATTGGATATTAATACGAATAGCAATATAAAGACACATTATAATTAAGAATAGTATCACCCCAAGGTAATAGTAGAAGTAAACAGATTTTTCTGGAGGAAGATTGAAAAGAAGGATGACAAAAATGATAATTAAGAAAATATCAAGGATTATAACGCGATTAAACATTTTCATAATCTTTTGGATGTATGAATTAAGAAAGAAAGTATAGGAATGGTGAGAATAATGGAATGGAAGAGCTTAATTTATAATGGAAATATCAGACAGAGTAATTGAGGTAGATCACCGTAATTAATTATAGAGATCTTAATTTCCTTACTCGTCGAAGAATCAAACCTTATTCAGATTTCAAAGATTTATTTAAATCCCTTGAATTCCGGAATTCAACCAAGACAACATCAAAAGTTAAGACGCACCTTATTTTATAAATTCAACCCTAACTCTGTCAAAAGTTAAGACGAATCTTTACTTTTCCTATTTCAATCTTTTGTGAAAGCTTCATTCGTACTCTTCGAATAATCGAATTGTTTTATCCACCTTACTCAATGATGATAAAACTCTATTTATCAACTCATATTCGTCATGAAAATATTTTTATCATTAGCCATGACACCTCACTCAAATTTCGAGACAAAATTTCTTTAACGGGTAGGTACTGTGACGACCCGGAAATTTCTGATCAAATTTAAACCCAATCTTTATATGTTTCTAACACGATAAGCAAGGTCTGTAATGTTGAGTCTCGAAAATTTTGAAAACTTTGTTCACATATTCAAATTACCATCTAACTATTTTCGGCGATTCACGAACGACTATTTGTAAATAAATATGTATATATATGTATATATATATATATATATATATATATATATATATATAAATGTAAGTATATATATATATATATATATATATATATATATATATATATATATATATATATATATATATAAATGTAAGTATATATAATAAATTGAAACTATAAAAAATATAATTTTAACATTTGAATTAAATATGTAGAATAAGATACAAAATAATTAATTATGAATATATATAGATATATATGATTTATATTATTAATTTTTTGTAATATGTATAAAATATATAAATATTAAATAAATATTATCATATAATATAATATTATATAAATGTAACATTAATATATTAAATGTAATTAAAAGTTTAATTATATATATTATTTTATTATTATTATTAATATTAATATCCGCTTTATTAATATGAAATTTGATATATTTAAATTGTTATAGTTATTATTGTTATCATTGTTAATATCATTATTATTATTATTATAATTAGTAGTTAAGTTATAACTTTAGCTATTAGGAATAATATTGGTATTATTATTAAATATTATTATTATTACCATTATCATTAAGGATTATTGTCATTATTAGTATAATTGTTATTTTTAAACTTAATAAAACTATCATTCTTATGATTATTAGTATCATTATTATTTATTACCATTATTAACACATATTATTGTTATTATTAGAATTAGTGATATTATTATCACTATTATTAATTTTATTATTATTATTATATATATAATTATTATTAGTATTAATATATACTTATTTATTTATTAATACCAATTATAAACAATCAGATATATTTAAGATCAGTTTCACGCCATAATCAGACCATAACCAATTTTCTTTCTGTCTCTATAAACGTTAAACATGTGAATCAATCGTACAATATTTGGAGGAATCACAATCTAACTTTAAATTTCTTTTTTATTTAATTTCGTACTGAGCAATTATTTGTTGTCGACCAATTTGCTTTAAAGGAATGCATTACAGATGTTAATTGATACCATACAACCTCACGACATCTATTACAAACCACAGAACTCAGTAACAACCCTTAATTAAACTAATTTTAATCAGAAAAAAATTTGAAGAATAGCTCCTGCCCTGTTCTTGGCTTGATTTTCCAAAAGGCTTGATTTTTCAATAAATTTCAAAAAGTGTAAATGAAGTTCTGTTAGGAACTTAATACTGAATCTTTCTGCAAAAGTTGAAGTCTCAATTCTTTTTATTGCTTACGAATTTACGAGTCAAAGATTAAAATTTAAAAAGTCAAACTTTTTTTCTTTATCAAATTCAAGTTTTCTGTTAAGATTTAGGAACAATTGACAGTTGAGAAAGTTTCTATAGGCGATTTCAAACACAGTTCGTGTTATAATCTTGGTCTCAAATATTATAAAAATCAAAATCAAAGTTTGGGTTCATAAGTGTTCATAGCGACAGTTACTGTTTTATTTTATTTTTATTTTTGTTTGTTAATCCTCTCCACAAACAACTGAATGTTTTGTTTCAATTTCATATCCTTTTACAAACTCTAAAACTCGCCTTTACATTTGCTTTTGATCTCCTGGACGATTACCTTTTGAGAAGAAGAAGAAATAAGGGATAACAAGAATAAACTGGTTAATTAAATTTTGTTCTACAAGTTAAAACTGAAAAGTTGGGATGCAGGGATGGTTCAGAAGGGGTGTCGGGTTTCGGGTGGTCGTGGGTTCAAACCCCAGCAAGGACAAACTAATATTTTTTTTTTGGAACTCAAAAGGAGGTAGTTTCATTATTATTATTATTATTATTATTATTATTATTATTATTATTATTATTATTATTATTATTATTATTATTATTATTATTATTATTATTATTATTATTATTATTATTATTATTATTATTATTACTACTACTAGGATTATTACTATTAAAAGTGTTACTAATAATACTAGTATGATCATTTTAATTATTAGTATTATCATTATAAATGTTATGATAAGTATTATTATTATTATTATTATTATTATTATTATTATTATTATTATGATTATTATTAACATTATTAGAAAAAACAATACAACATATTACTATTATCATTAATATTAGTATTAGTACTATACTTATAATTATTATTATCGTAAGAAGTATTATTAATATTATCAATATCATTAAAAAATATTATTATGGAAGTTTTAGAATTATCATTGTTATTAGTATAGGTAGTAAAATTGTTGCTGTGATTATGACTATTAATATTGTTATTATTATTTAGAAAATGATACAAATCATTATTATTTTCACTAATATTATTATTATTATTATTATTATTATTATTATTATTATTATTATTATTATTATTATTATTATTATTATTATTATTATTAACATAAGTATTATTATTAACAATATCATTATTTTTATTTGTATTATCATTATTATTAATAAAATTAGTATTATCATTATTAGTAGATCATTACTATCAAAAACTATCATTTTAAACAAATGAATATGTTGTACATAAAATATACTTGTTACATATGCTATAATTATATTAAAATTTCACATAACTATATATATATATATATATATATATATATATATATATATATATATATATATATATATATATATATATATATATATATATATATCAAACCTATTAATATTATTTATATAAATACATACAAATAACAAAACTCTCGATTTCTAAATATGGCATTAGACAAGTATGTATATAAAAATGGATATATTAATATAATTATATAAATATTAACCATTATGAATATATACACAAATCAAACATACATAATATATAAATTAAAGATATAATAAATAAATTCGTTCAGTTACGATTATATGTTTTAATATATATACAAATGATATAGGTTCGTGAATCCGAGGCCAACCCTGCATTGTTCAATGTCGTCATTTGTATTTTTACTACAAAATACAGTATCGTGAGTTTCATTAGTTCCTTTTTAAATGATTTTGCAATATATATATTTTTGGGACTGAGAATACATACGCTTTTATAAATGTTTTACGAAATAGACACAAGTAATCGAAACTATATTATATGGTTGAATAATAGAAGCCAAATATGCCCCTTTTTGCTTAGTAACCTAAGAATTAGTAAACCGATCTACTAATTGACACGAATCCTAAAGATAGATCTATCGGGCCCAACAAGCCCCATTCTGAAATTTGGAATGCTTTAGTACTTCGATTTTATCATGTCCGATGGGTGTCCCGGAATGATGGGGATATTCTATATGCATCTTGTTAATGTCGGTTACCAGGTGTTCAATCCATATGAATGATTTTTTAAACACTTGCGAGTGTATGATTTTTGAATAAATGAAATCTTGTGGTCTATTAAAATTATGGAAATGATTGATTATGATAAACTAATGAACTCACCAACCTTTTGGTTGACACTTTAAAGCATGTTTATTCTCAGGTATGAAAGAAATCTTCCGCTGTGCATTTGTTCATATTAGAGATATTACTGGGAGTCATTCATGACATATTTCAAAAGACGTTGCATTCGAGTTGTCGAGTTCATCGAGATTATTATTAAGTAAATTATAGTTGGATATATTATGAAATGCTATGTATGCCGTCAACTTTCGATGTAATGAAAGTATGTCTTTTAAAAACAAATGCAATGTTTGTAAAAGGTATCATATAGAGGTCAAGTACCTCGCGATGTAATCAACTATTGTGAATCGTTTGTAATTGATATGGACTTTGTCCAGATGGATTAGGACGGGTCATGAAACATTTCTTTTTTTAAAAAAAAAAGGAGAAGTAGAAGGAAACAGGGTTTTATGGCTTAAAAGGTTTAATGGGCGATTATGTCAGAAAATAAATAAATAGAGGAATGGTTAAGGATATTATTGGGTTAGCGGGACGTCACGGGTTCAAACCCGGATTTGGGCATTTTTTTTAGGATTACTTCTTTGAGGTAGTTTACTTATTACTCATTATTATTATTATTATTATTATTATTATTATTATTATTATTATTATTATTATTATTATTATTATTATTATTATTATTATTATTATTATTATTATTATTATTATTATTATTATTATTATTATTATTATTATTATTATTATTATTATTATTATCATCATCATCATTATTATTATTATTATTATTATCATTATCATTTTCAAATATAAGTATTATTATTATTATTATCATTATTTTATTAGTATTGTAATATTTTTACAAACAAAAGATATTTATATAAAAATATATATGTATTACATGTATCATAAGTATACTAATATTAGATTTTAATATATTAAGTAATATAATATTACTTATATTAATATAACATTTATTAAAATATATATATATATATATATATATATATATATATATATATATATATATATATATATATATATATATATATAAGTATTATAAAACCTATTATAAATATTAGTAGAATTATATATAATGATATTAATCTAATACATTATAAACTATAAATAAATTTAGTTGATTAAATATGATATGTGTTAATATATAATACTTGATATAGGTTCGTGAATCCAAGGCCAACCCTACATTTGTTCAATGCCATCATATGTATATTTACTACAAAATACAATATAGTGAGTTTCATTTACTCCCTTTTTAAATGCTTTTGCAATATATATTTTTAGGACTGAGAATACATGCGCTGCTTTATAAATGTTTGATGAAATAGACACAAGTACTTAAAACTACATTCTATGGTTGAATTATTAAACCGAATATGCCCCTTTTTAGTCTGGTAATCTAAAAATTAGGGAACAGACACCCTAATTGACGCGAATCCTAAAGATAGATCTATTGGGCCCAACAAGCCCCATCCAAAGTACCGGATGCTTTAGTACATCAAATTTATCATGTCCGAAGGGAGTCCCGGAATGATGGGGATATTCTATATGCATCTTGTTAAGGTCGGTTACCAGGTGTTCAATCCATATGAATGATTTTTGTCTCTATGCATGAGACGTATATTTATGAGTATCTTGTGGTCTATTATATTATTGAGAATGATTGTTTATGATAAACTAATGAACTCACCAACCTTTTGGTTGACACTTTAAAGCATGTTTATTCTCAGGTATGAAAGAAATCTTCAGCTATGCATTTGCTCATTTTAGAGATATTACTTGGAGTCATTCATGACATATTTCAAAAGACGTTGCATTCGAGTCGTTGAGTTCATCAAGATTATTATTAAATCAATTATAGTTGGATATATTATGAAATGGTATACATGCTGTCAACTTTCAATGTAATGAAAGTTTGTCTTTTAAAAACGAATGCAGTGTTTGTAAAATGTATCATATAGAGGTCAATTACCTCGCGATGTAATCATATGTTATTGTATTCATCCTTATGGATTAGGACGGGTCGCTTCAATATTTTCCCCTGATTATTATTTCTTGGTAACCTAAGATTTAGAAAACGAGTATGGCCCTAATTCGCGCGAATCCTATAGGTAGCTACCGGGTTTAACACTCCCACCCAGAATGTTCACTAGACGGAAGAGCTAGTGGGCGTGGTGTTTAGTACTTCGAATTATATATATTATACAGACGAGATGTTCTGTTTTGGGGATATTATTGATGCGCATTATATGTTAAGGTCGGTTACCATGTTGAGCAATGAAATCAAATTGAATGTTATGTATCGAGAGAATGATTTTTATACACAGGTTATGTGTATTATTTTCGTGCACGAGATATGTGTACGGTTATTTAAAAATCGCGAGGCAGCCTATGGGGGAGAAAAGGATACGAACCTACTCTGCTAAGCATTATGAAAAATGATTTTGTACACGAGATAGGTGTACTGTGTTTAAATCTTATGGTCTATCAAAATGATGAATTTTATTGCTTATGATAAACCTATGAACTCACCAACCTTTTGGTTGACACTTGAAAGCATGTTTATTCTCAGGTATGAAAGAAATCTTCCGCTGTGCATGTGCTCATTTTAGATATATTACATGAAGTCGTTCATGGCATATAGAGGTCATAACCTCGCAATGGGACCATCTGTTGAAGACTTCGTCCAGGTGGATTAGGACGGGTCACTACATTTCTCGGGAGTGACCATTTCTGGACACATCAGTGCCAACTCAAAGAACCTCTTGTTATAGGCGGTAAGATCAGTGCCTACTAGCTTCAAATCACGGAACTCACGTTCCATCTTCTTGATCTCATTACGCGAACAGTATTCCTCAATCATTCGTTATTTCAAAGTTTCCCATGGAAGAGCATACGCTTGATCATGACCCAGAGACTGTGCATAACTATTCCACCAAGTGAGTGAACTGTCAGATAGTGTGGCCGTAGCAAATTCCACTCGATCAGCATCATCACACCCAATGATGCGAAAAACATACTCTAACTTCTCGAACCAAAGGTTGAGATCGACGGGTCCCTCAGTCCTACTAAAGGAGTGTGGGTTGCAGCTCGTGAATGTCTTATAAGAACATCCACTACTGCCTTGGTTGCCATTATTGTTGTTGCTCGAACCACCACGATCGTTGCTGTTTCGTGTGTTGTTGAACTCCCTGAGCAAATCAACTCTTTCTGCCCCGATACCTTCGGCGACGAGTCTCCTGATTTGAGCAGCTGTGGATTCCTTCGGAGGCATGATCTTTAACACAGAAAAATACACCAGGTCAGTGTCAAAACAACGCTATATAGAAATATATACTAGCAACGAGTGTTGAAGACTAGTAAATAATAATAATATGAAGAGATTCATTAGTAGTGAGAAGTAGTATTAAGTAGCACTAGTAGTAGTAGTAGTGACAGTAGTGACACTAGTGGCAGTAGTGCTACTGGTGATAGTAGTGATAGTGGTGTGGTAATAGTGTTAAGTAGTGATAACAATGATAATCATAGTAGTGTTCCTACAACACATGCAATTATCTATCACATAACATCGAGTATTATAATCACCACGCAATTTGAAGTTATATAATATAACTTCACACCACACAATATTAAGGTAAATAATTATTCATAAGTGATAAAGTAAACCAATGGTAAAAATCTAACAAAATAACCATCAAGTACTAGTAGCCCGGTCTAAATCACCCGGTAAGTCATATGCAAAAAAAAAGTAAAAATAAAATAAAATTTGGTGGAAAGAATGGTGAGGAGGGAGAAAAAGAACTCAAGGTCAAACGGCCCTTCACTTCTTCCTCTATCTAGTATGAAAAGCCGGTCCATTGCTCTTAGGCTTAGCTAGAGCTGCCTCTAGCTCGGATATCCTAGCAGCCTGTGCTTCCATCAGCTTCTCTTGATCAAAGAATCTACCCTCAATCTCGTACAGGTAATCGTTCATAGACCTCACTGTAGCCTGCAATCTCTCGATCACTTCGGGATGCGGCTACACTCTCATGATGTCACTGAGGGCATCCACACGATCGCGTATAAACAAGTTCCTATTAGTGTGAATTAGGTCCATAGCAAGAATGTTAACATGGTGGTTAGGCATCTGAACAGGTGCAGGGTTAGCAGGTGTCGGGGCAGGTGCAGCTGCAGGTGCTACACTCGAGTTGCTTGAACTTCCTGATGAATGCGGCATCTATCTCAACAGTACAAGAACACATAGAAAAAGCATATTAGTTAAGCATAAAGTGTTAGTCATGAAGTAATCATATAATGACTAAGTCCCGGTCGTAGTCCAGACTCGCTAAAGTGTTCTAATTACTCAAACATACACACTAATGCAAGTCCTAGTTCTCTACGAATCGTTAGCTCTGATACCAACTATAACACCCCGACAAATTCCCATCTGATGGCGTGTTAATCATAGGTCCCACAGTAAACGTTACGCCCTCTATATGAGACGTTTCAAAGCATTCGCATTTAATTTTATTAAAACAGTTGACTATAAAACATAAGTCAAAACCAAAGTAATACTATTGTGATCGTAACCACAAGCCAACAGTATTAAACAAATGTAAAAGTTTAAATGTGAAAGTAATAAATGTCTTTATTAAATCATGCTGACTCCACGACCAGACCAGAGCCTCAAACAAACAGCGGAAGCTATACCTCTTAGGGACCTGAGAATAAAACACGCAAAAAACAGGTCAACAATAATATTGGTGAATCTACAGGTTTAAATAATGTAAACAGTATGTGAAAACAGTACTCAGAAAAATAGTTTAATTTCATTGACCACGAGATTTCAATATGTATAACCCAAAGTTGCAAAATGTAACATAATCCATGAGCACCTAAATACTAGCATAAAGACCTGCGTATAGTATACACTACACTTATTCTTTACCCCATAAAATGTATACACTTATTCGAGTGTACATATAGTTCAAAGTAAATGCACCACAGTTATAGTAGGGTGAGGTTTGTCTAACCTAACAGATCCGTCCATCTAAATTGTGCTTACCTGAAGGTAATAAAAGTATTCAAGCTAAGGGCTTTGTGAATAATAACTCAATATGTATAATAGTACTCCTGTCAAAAGTAAAAGCATTTGTAAAAATGTAATTGTAATCAGCGCGTATTCTCATCCCTAAAAATATGTAAAATGCGGGACTGTAGACTCACCTTTGAAAAGCTCGGAATGAAAAGTAAGCGAAATAGCTTGTACGGTTTATTGCCGAGTAATGCAACCTAAGTATACTTATTTAGGTTGGTCAACATATATGTCTTATAAAATAGTGGTTTCATAGAGTAAGTTGTCCTATTGCTCAGACTCTACGCGTTTCAAAGTAAAAGTCAACACATAGTCAACTAGTTCATGCAAGTTAACAAAAGTCAACCAAAGTCAAACCAAAAGTCAAATTTGGTCAAAGTAGTCAACTAAAGTCAACCATATCAGTAGGTCATGCAATCTTGGTCAACATGTCAATCGTAAGTCAACTAACATGTTTTAGCTCACAGTTTGTCAAGTACGCGTTCACAATTTATCGTTTAGCATAAAATTCATGCACAAGTTGCAATTAACGCAGATAATTCATAGCATATAAATCATGGTAATATGACAAAATCTAGATCAAAACTAGACTTATCAAAGTTTCCAAAAATCCTATCCAGGCATACGATGTCTACAAGTCGGGTTTCAGATAAGGTGCAGTTAAGGTTTGCCAAATCAGTTTCAAACTGCGCACCAATCTCGTAATGGTCATAACCGGAGCTAGGAACATGTAATTAACGCAAGGTCAGTGGCCATGGTTCAAGGACAAGTCAGATTACCACATATCAAAAGATGAGACATTTTTGTTTAGCCAATTGGTACAGTTTATTCATGCAAGTTAGACGTTCTGGTTTGAACAACATTCAGACATGTCATTTGGTGATGCATATAACACATAGTAAACAATGTTTTCAGCAGCTATCATACAAATCAAATATCCTTAGGAACATCCAAATAACAATAAGCTAGAAGGTCAAGTTCTCAAGCTATGCAAAAGTCGACTTATATAGCTAAAGGTGCATACGTAGCAGATTTGGACAAAATACAGGTTATCGTTTTCGCACGCACATTACGCAAGCTATAAAAATCCATACAACACAAGGCCTAGATGAAAAGTTATTTACAACATATAAATTTTCCATATATGCAAAGACTTTATTCAATATCTCATTTCAAATAGTGTTTAGAAATTATTTTAAATTACCGAGTAAATCGGTTTGTCATGAACGTTCGAGTAAGCATAATGTGAGCATTACAACTTCAAATAACATGATATCCTAGTCTAAATTAAATGTTTTCAAATTCTCTACTCATTTATGATTAGTATATAACTCAACTCCATGCACATTTTTCCAGAATTCAAATAAATCACAGATTCATCAACAAAACTTCATTTAATCATAACTTACGCATACGGTAACGAAAATACGCAAATCCAAAGCCTAAATTATTAATTTTTTGAGAGGATTCCAAATATGTAATAATATTTAACATTAAATAAAGTCAATTTTCTGTAATGATGAAAAACAAAATCGGGATTAACCCTAATCACATCAAACAATCGATTTAATGCAAGCAATTAACATAGACGCGTATAGACTTGAGCAATAGACATCTTGCACTATCAAAAATCAATAAAATCAGATTTGTATCAATTAGGGTTTAGAGAAATATACCTTAGATCACTAAATCGTTTACACCAATGCGTAGCAAACATTGTGAATTGCAAGATTCGTGTTGAAAACTTAATCTAAAAATTAATTTTTTATGGTGATGTTGGTGTGGTTGTGGTCGATGAAAAAGAGAGGCAGGAGGAGGAGCAGTCGATTGATTTTTGGGGTTTAATTAGGTTTAGGGAGTTTATCTTCTATTATATAGTTTCCATATTAGGGCCTAATGCATCAATTTAAATTACAAGACCACAATTTAAGTCCATTAATGTGACGATCGGTCCAAATCCATATGGACGAACACGTCATTCATTGATTTCATTGCGAGGTATTTGACCTCTATGATACGTTTTGTAAACATTGCATTCTTTTGAAAAGGCACACCATAAATGAATATTTAAATCAAAGGTTTTCGACATTTAATGATTTCTACATATAGACAATCACCATAAATAATAGTTTACAACAGTACTTCCATTGACCATGCAGTCAAAATAAGATACATGGTGATGATTTGGTGAATGCAACGTTTCCTTGAAAAATATGTCATGCAAGACTCCATGCACATAGCTTGTCTAACATCTAAGCAAACAGCGGAAGACTTCTAGGAAACCTGAGAATAAACATGCTAACAAGTGTCAACACAAAGGTTGGTGAGTTCATAGTTTTAGTGTTTCGTATAATCTGTATATAAAAGTGGATCACAAGATTTCAGCTGTTTCATCCAGAAACGTTTATCAAAATATTCTACGAAATTGAGCACCCTGGTAACTAAACTTTAACGTATATATAATTTGTACCCTTTGTATAATCATCTTAATAATACACGCAAACCAACGTGTACGCTTCTCAAATAGCATACGTCCGTTAAAAGGCTAGTGCTCTAGCTCGGACGGGGATATCAAGCCCTATGGATCCATATACTACTACTCGCGCCCACCAGTTCTTATAACCGGCAGTTACTAGTTACCAAAGCTAAGGGATTTTCGGTTCAAACTCAGTGTAGAATTAAGTATGTACTTGTATCCATTGCGTTTAAAATAAATTGCATGTATTCTCAGCCCAAAAATATATATTGCAAAAGCAATTAAAAAGGGAGCAATGAAACTCACGCATATAAATCTAGTATTTTCAGTATTTATAAACAGTCGCATGTATTCTCAGCCCAAAAATATATTGAGTAAAAGGGATCTTATGAAACTCACACATATAAATATTGTATATCGGTTAATAAAGCATTTGCATGTATTCTCAGCCCAAAAATGTAGAGAGTAAAAGGGATTTTATGAAACTCACAGTTTAATATTGATATACAATATTGCAGGAAAGCACGTAGACGCATCGGAGATGATAAACACGAGGTTTGATTCACAAAAATACCCCCGAACATTACCCATAATTTCCTTGGCAATAACTCATATTTTCCTTAGCTCTTTCCCGCTCGAAAACATATTTTGAAAATTACTTGGACAGCACTCCGTCGTAATATTTTATGTACATTATTATTTTTGTATCGCAAAAATAATAACACTAATAATAAAAATAATAAGATTAATAATAATAATAATAATAATAATAAATAATAAATAATATTACGGAGTATATATATATTTGTGTATGTGTGTGATTTAAATCGAGCGAAAACACTGAAATTTATAGATGTGGCCTGAAATCTGGAGTCATGCGACTCGCATGGAAATGGCCTTCTGGCCATGCGACTCGCATGAGGACCAGGGACAGCTCACATTGTTTTGGCTCCTAGCTTGTCGACATAATTAAATATTAATATAATATATATAATTTAAATAATTAATTATATATTATATTAAATTCACGTGCATAGTTGACTTGTAATTTTTGTTCCGATAAGTTGTACGTCATCACTCGACTTATGTCCCGGTTCTGGTTTTTCGAATGTCCTTTCGTACGCTGAGAAAACTTGCATTTTACGTTTCGTGACACGTACCTTTGTCAAGATATAGCCTTAAGTTATCCATAAACTATACCACTCATAGTATATCTTAAACTTTCGAGCATTTTGGTCATTTACTTCTATAAATCATCGTCTCGTTATTTGTTAAAAATACATTTTAAAATAGTGTTTTACTGTAGCAATTCACTGTAGCAAAGTCAATTTCACTGTAGCAAATAGTGATTTTCGAAAACACTGTAGCATTTTGAGTAATGTGGCAATTTGAAAACACTGTAGCAAATTAGTGTTTAACTGGTTCATCTTAAACGCTTTAGTTAACTTATCTAAATATCAATTGAATCAATAAACGAATGTTACTATCGTTTATTATATATATGTATATATCTTTTTAATATACATAAATCAGTTTTTAAATACACATTGGACGTTATTTATAAATAAATTTTAATAATAAATATTTCAACTTATCATATACATTCAAATAGATATTTAAACCAATAAGTTTAATGTACGGTATCAAACAATTAATACATTGTTACCTTTTCATGTTATAGTATATATGTATCTTTTTACATATAATTGTTCGCGAATCGTCGAAAACAACCGAAGGTATTTAAATATATAAAAGTAATTCAAAAATTTTGAGATTCAGTTTTACAGACTTTGCTTATCGTGTTGGAAATGTTAATCATACAAAGATTAAGTTTAAATTTAGTCGAAATTTCTGGGTCATCACAATTAAGGGGTAAGAGGGGAGAGGTCGGCCGAATGGGGCCCACATGGGTATCCCGGGCTCGTGTGGTCCAAAAGCGTGTACTCGTGGTCCGTTTCAAGTGCCGTTTAAACGTATCGAAGGCCCGGAACGCTAAACCGATCGTTAAAATGCAACCAATCATTTAATTAATTAAAACACTAATAAATTAAATATTTTATAAAGTTAATAATTATTAAAATAATTATTAAAAATAAACCCGAGCGTTTCGTTACTCGAAAAGTAGTTTTTGCTGTTATTCAAACCGTATCGTTATTATCGTATTTCATTAACCGAAATAAGTTTATTAATTAATATTAACCCATATTAATTCATGTAACCCTCCAAGAATCAAGTATGCATTTAATACACTTAAACACATAAAAATTCAAGTAATCACCGTTAAAACGCTTAACAGACAGTTAACGGAAGTGATGGAAAAAGCAGGGTTGTTACAGGTGTCGTCAGGCGGCAAGGCGTCAGGATCAGCTGCCAAGAGGGGGGATCAATAGTTTTAAATTTATATTTAGCGGGGCCTAAATCGTACTACTCGTTATTATGAGTAAGGGAAGTATGACCCAGGGTCGTATTTTTAGGATAACAGTAGAATCAAACCTATAATTAAATCTTAAGATAATTCTAATGTGAAGGAGTAGTGATTTTTTACCTAATTTTTGGGTTTTCTAGTTTATAAGATAAAGTAAAGTAAATGCGATAAAATTTGTAATTCAGATAAGGTTAAAACAAGCTCATACTACGATTTCATCAGTTACTTTGCCGAGATTATGGAATGTTGACTCATGAATAGGTAGTGACCTTGTATTCATTACACTGGTCCTAAACGCCCCTGTCATAAGACATGTCACTAGGTAATGCGTTAGGCTTGAAGATTCTGAATAGCCAGCAATGTCCCTTACCCCCTACACCCGTTCAGTCTGACTACAGGCATACACGTTCAGACGGCTCATCCAATTGAGCGACTCGGTTGGGTGATGTATTAACATTCCCCAAAGGTCTAAAGTTTCTTAAGCATAATAGAATACAGGTTTTGCCATATCCGAGAGGCGTGATGTGTTTCGATGCTTTCATTAATGATTGGGTTTAAAAGATAGTTAGGCCCTTTAAAGAGTTCAACCATAAAGAACACCATGGTCAAGTCAGGTTTGACTTCCATGAACACGTTAGGTTATCCTAACGGTCCAATCCTTTATGTGTTTAAACAAACAGTTCCTTAATTAACTATGAATCCCTCAAGCGGGATGCAATGCTTGAGACCACGGTATGGTGAAGTGTACTAATCAGCACTGACCGGGTTCCATGGCCTTACTTAGCAGAGGTACAGCTTACAACAACTGTTGTACTTCAGCATGCACGTATGAAGTTTATATGTTTGGTGACTACACTAGCATGGTCTAGGACCGACAATGTACTAGGGGTCTAGTTAGATTTTTCACTACGAAAGAGTCCTCAGTCGGAATCCAAGGCTCGGTGGACTTACTACAACCGGTGTGCCTCAGTCAAACTTACGTTGTATCTGATAGACTTCTCTTACCAAGGGGTGATATAGATAGTGTACTCTGAATCGGGGTTCACAACTTCCCAATAACAGAGCCAATAACTACGTTCTATTAGTTTTGGAAAATCGATTGAGTTTAAAGCATAATCGGAAAGCAACTTGACAACATACACAAACCATAATATTATTTCGGCATTATAACTGACTACATCATAGCATACACTAAAGATAACTACTCGCTAATCATGGCAATAATATCACAAAGCATAATAATGGAAGACAATATATAAAGATAAAGGATAGAAGTACCAGTAGATTAAACGAGTTTCGAATACAAAAGTGACAACTTCAAACTCCAGACCGCTCCTAATACAATCTTTGGCGTTCTTCTCTGGGTACTAGGTTTCCCGCACGGAGTTGAAGACCTTGAAAGTATGACTAATATTGTAGAAAGAGAGAGAAAGAAGTGAATGGAAGTGTGTGTAAAAATGGATGACAAAGACCCTTTAAATAGACTTAAGTTTAGCCTGCATACGGCTGGCAAGCCATATGACAACCCATATGGCTGGCCGTTTTTTATGCCCGTTTGCACTGGTCAGCTGTTTGCATGGGTCGTATGGTAGGCCATTTTCCCTTATAGCCGGCCGTATGGCAAGCGGTTTGGCAAGTCGTATGGCCTACTTTGGTTTGCTGATTTCACTGGTTCGCAACCTGATTTCCTTGATCGTAGCTTGGTTTCTTGTCTTACACCGTTTTAACTCTAGAATCTTTGTTTTAGCTCCGATTCTCTTGATTATTTTTGCACCGTCTTCGTAATCACTTGATCTTCAATTTTAACTGACAAAGTGGGCATTTTAGCAATAAAGCTCGAAACTTTATTGTTTTAGGGCTTTAATACCGGGGTGAAAACGTGACTTTTTAGCCGATATCATTATACGTGTATGTATATGATGTATTTACTTATGTGGCATGAAAAGTGGGTTAGTAACGGTGTTAAGAAACCACATTTTACGTGACGAGTGGGTTAGTCGTGGTGTTAAGACACCACTCCGGGGTTACTGACATGTAGGTTAGCCGCGGTGTTAAAATACCACATTTGTCATGATGGCTGGGTTAGTCGCGGTGTTTAGACACCACCCAGGGGTTAGTGATACGCGGTGTTAAGTATACTAATGGATGTTGTGAACTTCGATGTTCTTTCGCGAGTATCATTCCCTTATGCTATTGATTAACCATGGTTATGTGAGTTTTAAATTCGCATATTAAATTGTGAACTATACGTTTTTGGCGATGCTAGCTTATTGTGAATTGCGAATATTTAGTATGCATTATGATTGCATGGTTGTAGAATTTTTAGCTCGTATGCGGTATTTGTGTAAGTGTTTGCAAGTAAGTAGATTATATATGTATATGTATAATTATTGCATTCACTAAGATTTATGCTTACCCCTCTCGTTGTTTACCTTTTTACAGGTATTGTGATTGTGAAGCTAGCTAGTTGTTAGACTAGATGCGTAGGAGCGCTTGGGCTCGAAGGGGTAGCTTTTGGATATTTGGACGCGGATTGGGGATTTAGTAGTCCCCGGGATTATGCTCTTGGTATCGGGTTGGGTTATAGAGTCCTAACTCGTCTAAATATATATTTGGGTCAAAATTACACGGTTGGGTTGTATGGGTTGTTGAAACCATTTTGTAAATTTGTATGCATTTGTTATACGTTGACTTCGTACGTCGTGAAATGGGTATAGGTAAAATGGAATCTGCTTTGTTGGAAAATTTGGCATTTACCTTAAAAAATGGTTGATCCTGTTTTGTGTTATAAAGCGCGCTGTGCAGACATATGCGCGCTGTGCAGACATATGCGCGCCGCGCATATGTGTCTGGTCCAAAACTGTCTTTTAAAAAAAAAGAAACGTGTGTTTTCTCGTGTTACATTTTGGGGTCGTTACAGCTTGTCTGTTAGATAGATTCTATTCACTTAGCTTCATGCTAATCCCCCACATTCCTCCATTGCGAGTCTAGGTCTGTTGTATGCTAGTTAGCAGGGTGTTTGACAGTGAATACATGTTTGACCATGATGAACTCTGATGACGTTTTATACTTAAATATCTAATGTTTCACGGACACCATTTTGTAACCATATACTTTGATTCAGACGTCTGTAATAACTTATTTTGAAGATATGGTTAATAATAATCAATGGTTATTTAATATTAAAATACTTCCGCTATGATTTATAAAGAAAATGGCGGATGTTACAAGTTGGTATCAAAGAATAGGTTTGGCAGCGAGTACATGTGTGTATCGTGTTCCCAAACCTTGAGTTGCATCAAACATGTCTGTGGTGACGAGTTAAATGAATGTAGGGATATACATGTTTTAGTTTTATAGTGTTAACCAGTTATCCACTAAACATTTGTGTAAGCTGTTTTGTAGAACATATATGGCTGACAGAGATCCAAACACAACTGGCCCTTTGCACCCCAGAACGTATGGAGCCCATGCCAAGGTTATGAGTCGGAAGATGACCAGCTGGGATATATTCAGGAGTTAGAGAGTAAGCTGAAGGTTATGAAATGGTACAATCTATAGGAAATGATGATACCCCTCCTTCGGGATTTCAAAACTCACAATCTTATACTGTACCCAATGTAAACCTTCCTCAGACACAATATCAATTCCCAAATTAGTATCAGATGCCACAATAATACTTTATGCCAATGGTGAACCCTTACCAGATGCAAATGTTCCAACAACCTTTTATGGAAATCAAAAAGAGATTTACTTATAAACAGTTCCTTGATTGCAAACCCCTAGAGTATTCTGGAAGCCCAAACCCGACTATCATTTTGAATTGGTTGAGGGAAGTAGAAAGAGTATTGGATGAATGTCAATACAAACCAGAATTGGGGGTTACATATGCGAGTCGATTATTGAAAAACAAAGCTATGGTATAGTGGGATTCACTCACTTCATGTATTCCTAAGGAACAAGTCAGCCAGATTACTTGGAAACAATTTTCCGATAAGTTCTGCGAGTAGTATTTTACATCGTTTGTTATTAACTAGGATGAATATAGAGTTCTTGGAAATGAAAATGACTCCGTAGATGACCATTAATGCAGTGATAGAATAGTTCATGGATAAACTACGATTTGTGCAGCAGTGGGTTTCGGATGAGCAGTCGAGAATCCAACATTTTGTGAATGTCATATTACCGGAGTATAGAAATACAGTAAGGATGGCAACAACTTTGTTACAAGCTTTTATCATGGCTAAGATGGTGGAAAGCGATGCTAAGGCTGCCAGAACTTGGACTGCGAGAAGTTTGATATCACAACCTAGTCAAACTACTAGTCAATCAGGTTCAAAGTCAAAGAAGACGTTTGGGTACCATCAGAAGGGTAAAGGTAGTCAAAGGAAAAAGGAGTTTAACCGCGCGTGTAAGAATTTTACACACGTGCGTGTGTGACTTTCCCACGCCTGTAAGACCTTAACCGTACGTGGAATAATTGTCAGATTAAGTGAAACGTGTGAAATATTACCCTCGCGCGTGACTGATTCATACGCGTGTGTAAGGATACTCACTCGCTTGTGTGTCTTGGCAGTTTATGGGTCAAGTGCAATTTTGACCCAAGTGTGCTTTTGTGCTTTTGTGCTTTGTGATGTTGTTGATCTGTTTTATAAATAACCTGGGTAGTGTACTGATTCAAAATATGATATTCTCATGTGATAAAGACAAAGGTGAAGGCTTAGTAAAATAAGATCTTCGAGATCTTCTGCTATCCAAGTGAGTGGGACTATCATTATGGATATATTTATACAATAACAAGTATAGTGACCAGTGTCATACTTATAATTAAACTGTGTAGTGATTCTGTGACCAGTGCAGTATTTCTACGTGACTATGTGTACACCTAGTGATAACGTCGTGGTGTTTTTTCCGACGTAAGAGGTTAACCCTACCCACCTTGGTGCTTTCGGATAGTAGTGTGTTGGGTCCAAGTGTTGCTGTATGAGTAGTATAGTTCTGAATGACACATGTGTTGCATGTGGAAGACTATACTAGTGAGTCGGATCACCCACTAGTTGAAGGTTCGTACAAGCCATCGGTCCTCTCATTATTAAGTGCATATCGACCAGTGACTTAAGCTGTGTTTGATGCTTGTAGTGATGTCCATCTAGATATATCCATTTACTTAGAGGTACGTTAATCCCCTCACAGTGTTCTTTCACTGCAGGTGATAACAACATGTTTAGGATGGCTTTAGCAGGGAAATATGTGATGTTTGACACGGATGAAACTCTGATGTTTTGGATAAAATAGTATGTATATATACAGTCTGTAATTAAGTAACACCGGTGTTTTGTATAATTGTATATAATGTGTGTTTAATATATATGATGTGTTTTATATTGCCTTCTATTGTGAATATACATATGAAAAATAAGGTACGGTGTTACACTTTTTACCTATTTTTTTTATCTTACATACATACATTAGGGTATTAATAAACTTTACCTCTTCATTCTTGTCTATTTATGATTATGGACAATTAATTTGGGGCATCTTTAAATAAATACTCAACAATAAATATGGGACAGAGGGAGCTAAATATAATTATTGTTTGATGGTGTTCATGCGGAATTGGGGATCGATGGCTTAAACAATAAAGATAGATAGTGATTAAACCTCCGTGGCTTAATCGAAACATAACTTTCTAACAAAACCTTCACGGTTTCTTAACAAAATACAAAAAGAAAATAGCTTTCTTATTTCATGTGAATATTCATAAACAAAAACTGAGTTTCCCAACTAACCAACTAAGACTGAAATACTGTAAAATAACCTACAAACTAGGAATTTAACAACTAGATAAGGTCTCGACTTGAATTTTAAAAAAATATAAAAACTAGATATGGCTATGAATGGATTTCTTTTGCATGCTTCCCATGTGTTAATTCTTGCTTCCAATTTAATTCTTGCTTCCAAACCATGTGCACGGTGAAGGTTAAAAAAATACTTCCAATTCATACAGCCCAAAACCCTATTAATAATACAATAAGCCCCCTGGATCATACGGATATGCATCATGTGACGACCCGGAAATTTCCAACCAAATTTAAACTTGATCTTTATATGTTCCCGACACGATAAGCAAAGTCTATAATGTAGAGTCTAGAAATTTTTGAACTGTTTTCATGAAATCATTTGACTTCGACCATTCCCGAAGATTCACGAACAATTAATTGTAATTAGATATGTGTGTTTGTATATATAAATAATAATTCGAAATATAATTTGAAGTATTATATTTTGTTGTTATTAAAAATTAATAAAATAAAAATAGAATATTATAATAATTTTTATTTAAAATATATCTATATATATATATATATATATATATATATATATATATAATGTATATTAAAAATATATATAAACGATAGTAATACTCGTTTGATGTTCCGATTGATATAAAATAAGTAACTGACAACCTTTTTATAAATAGTTTTACAAGGAATGGACCAAAATATATAAATATATAATACTTCATTTTATGTAAAAATTATGTATTAATATTAATTTATTATATTAATATTATTATTAACACTAGTATTAATAATTATTATTATTATCATTGTTATTAATATTTATTATTTATATGATAATTATTATTATTGATATTAAACATTATTATACATTTTAGTAATTATTAATATTAAATATAATCTATAAAAATGAATAGTTAGGTGTTTGTTATACCTCATTCTCATTTGGTTTCTTGTCCATAATAATGTATCCGTGAACCCATAATATTATTGATTGAATGATTAACGCTTTTCCTTTTCAAATTATTCCACACCCACTATCTGTATTATATTATATTTATTGATAGAAGTATACAAATTACATAGAATATGAATTCATGAATCAAGTCATCACCTTTAAAATAACCCCACAATTGAAAACATCGACCATTTACATCCACTTTCTAAAAATTTTGTTATCAATCGTTATCAAACACATTCTATCATTGACAATCTTTACATATTCCTATTTATCTAAATTATCAATAACCATCTGTCTTAATTATATGTATACAAGACATATAGATATCTGCATACTTCAAAAACTTCACTAACTAGCCACAATCACCTCCTTCCTTACTCTTCTTTGGTTCTGGCAACCAAGGCATGAATACTCACTTTAGAACACCTGCTACCACTCTACAATTATCACTAAAATAGTCATCATTAAATCACCTTCACATCTATCGTTGCTCGATGTGACAACCCGGAAATTTCCAACCAAATTTAAACTTTATCTTTATATTATTCCAACACGATAAGAAAAGTTTGTTAAGTTAAATCTCAAGAATTTTAAATTGTGTTCATACATTCATTATAACCTCGACCAAATTCCAACTATTCACGAACCGTTATATATAAATAAATATGTATATATATGTATATATATTATAACTTGAGAATATTAATAAAGTATTAAACGTATAATACTTTACATGAACGTATTTGTTTCAATATGTTTATCGATGGAATTAGAAGATAATATCAAATGATTAATTTATCAGATACATTGTGATATGATTACGGGTCTATGTTATGAGGTCCACTGTGATTTAAGAAATCTATTCTTTTTTACAACATTCGGAAAATGGTAAAGTGATTTATAAGTAAGAACGTGAAGTGTAACTAACTTAGATGTTGGATTTCGACAAGTAAGTAACTCGACATTTTTCATTAAGATGATTTCATACGTTTATTTAACCTTTGAACTTTATCCCATGCTTCACCAACAGACTGTAATTTAAAAACTTGAAACCTATTATGAATATATATGATTCTACTTTTCTAAAACGTTTTATGATATAACGATTTCTATTATTTTAACCTTTAAACAAAATGATTCTTAAAAATATATTTGGTTTTGGAAAACAAAATTATTATATTTATTTGATTTAGTTTCAAACGTACAAAAACGTTTTCAGTTTAAAAAGAACTTTATTATTAAAACGTATATAACTTTAATAAATATCTAGAACCACTTTTGACAACTCATTACTTAACCAGTATGATAAAGATAACGATATTTATATTTTATTTTATTAAATATATATAACGATTTAAATTAATATTATATATATTTATACGCGTATTATACGTACATAGTTTTATACTTTTACTATACTTAAACTTTACCTTTACTTTATTTTTACTTTACTTTAACTTTAATAATTCACTTTAATAATTCACTTTAATAATTCATACTTTAATAATTCACTTTAATAATTCATACTTTAATAATTCACTTTAATAATTCACTTTAATAATTCATACTTTAATAATTCACTTTAATAATTTAAAAATCTATTATAAATAGAATTCAATAGGTTTCATTATTTCATAGAAACTTGAAAATATTTTTCTCTAAACTCTCTCAATCGATTTACATATATATATTTACTCCGTATTATTTCAAGATATTATTAGTATACATAAAATATTACGTCGGAGTGCGGTCCGAGTGATTTCGAAATTGTTTTTCGAGTGGGATTGGATTAAGGAAATTATGGGTTATAGCTATGGAGTTGATTGGGTATGGTTCATGGGTATGCTCATGAGGTCAATATAGTGTTTATCATCTCCGTTGCGTCTACGTACCTTTCCTGCAATATTGAATCTCAATATTGATACGTGAGTACTCATAATTTAACTTTTACATACTAATAGTGTATCCCTGACTAGTGCTCGAGTATATAGGATTATGCATGTTTGTACTTTTGATATTGCCTTCAGTTAGATTATGTTGAATCCTGAATTAGTTATATATGCGACTGAGATAAGGTATAAGATATGCATGTCGTTGGAAAGCTAGCGAAAAATTAAGAACTTTTAATTTAGATATCGAATGATTTCGATGAACGGATTTGAAGTTATAGTCCATCGAATTTTTGTATTATTATTAAAAATGATTATTATTATCATCGTTATTATCGTCGTTCTAGTTTTATCTTATTATTATTATTATTATTATTATTATTATTATTATTATTATTATTATTATCTTTATCAATAAAAGGATTTATCATTAAAAATTGTTTTTTTATTATTATTACTATCGTTATTATCATTAAAGTTATAATTAGTATTATTATTATTATTATCTAATTATTATTATTATTATCTAATTATTATTATTATTATTATTATTATCTAATTATTATTATTATTATTATTATTATTATTATTATTATTATTATTATTATTATTATTATTATCATTATTATTATTATTATTATTATTATTATTATTATTATTATTATCATTATAAATATATATATCATTATTTAAAAATAGTTATTGTTATTATTATTATTATATTATCATTATCGTTAATAATGTCATAGTAATTATCATTATTAGTATTATTGTAATTAAAACTAATATTAGTAACACCTAATTATTTTGATTACTATTATTATCATTATTATGAACACGATATAAAAGACGATTAAAAGCTATTAAACGAAATGATTAGGAAATAATGGGTAAGAGTATCATGATGAAATTAAAATATTATAAGATATTGATTTAGATAAAATTATCGTTCTTATTATTTTTATCATTACTATTATTATTAAAAGTATCGTTAGTATCAAAACTATCATTTTAACAAAAATTATCATTTTAACAAAAATTATCATTTTAATAGAAATGTCATTGTTACTATAAAATATCATTTTTATTATCATTTTAAATAGAATTATTATTTTAAAGATAATATTAAAAATTATCGTAAATATTAAAGTTATCATAATTAGAATTATCGTTTTATCATAATATCATCATAGTAATTATAAATATTGATATTTTTATAATAATAATTATTATTACAAAATAATACAACTTTTACTTACTAACATTATAGATATTATTTTATCAAATAAATATGTAATACAAACATATTTTACTACGTATAATAAATTACTTTAATAATACCTATCATATTATCTTTATGATATTAAATTAACCTTATTAATTTTATTACTTAATATATATAAAAGTATATTTTATTATATAAATTTTAATATAAAATTTTATTTATTAATAAATGAATTATATTATTTACTCTAATAAATCTTTTAAAAATATTTAAAAATATAAAACGACGATATTTAAAATATATTATAATCATGTATAAATTTTGGAAATCATTTTGAGTCAAATTGACTTTTGTTGACTTTTGTATATTAGTATCGAGCATTAGGATTGTGGTACACTATGACCTGACCTAATTGTTAGACAAATATTGACCAACATATAATTATACATAATTAATTTAGGTTCGTGAATCCGAGGCCAACCTTGCACTAGTTCAATGACGTTATATGTATTTTCACTACGAAATACAGTATGGTGAGTTTCATTTGCCTTTTTACCATTTATATTTTTGGGCTGAGAATTCATGCGCAATTTTTATAAATGTTTTACGAAATAGACACAAGTAATCGAAACTACATTATATGGTTGAATTATCGAAATCGAATATGCCCCTTTTTATTAAGTCTGGTAATCTAAGAATTAGGGAACATACACAATAATTGACGCGAATCCTAAAGATAGATCTATTGGGCCCAACAAGCCCCATCCAAAGTACCGGATGCTTTAGTAATTCGAAATTTATATCATGTCCGAAGGAGGATCCCGGAATGAAGGGGATATTCTTATATGCATATTGTGAATGTCGGTTACCAGGTGTTCAATCCATATGAATGATTTTTATCTCTATGCATGGGACGTATATTTATGAGAACTGAAAATGAAATTCTTGTGGTCTATTAAAATGATGAAAATGAATGATTATGATAAACTAATGAACTTACCAACCTTTTGGTTGACACTTTAAAGCATGTTTATTTTCAGGTATTAAAGAAATCTTCTGCTGTGCATTTGCTCATTTTAAAGATATTAATTGGAGTCTTTCATGGCATATTTCGAAGAACGTTGCATTGAAGTCATTGAGTTCATTAAAGATAATTATTATTAAGTCAATTTATAGTTGAATAGTGGATATTATGAAATGGTATACATGCCTATAAATTTTCGATGTAAAGAAAGTTTGTCTTTTAAAAACAAATGCAATGTTTGTAAAATGTATCATATAGAGGTCAAATACCTCGCGATGTAATCAACTATTGTGAATCGTTTATAATGTATATGAACGGGTCCTTTCAGTTGGTATCAGAGCGGTGGTCTTAGCGAACCAGGTCTACATTAGCGTGTCTAACTAATAAGTCGTTAGAATGTATTAGTGAGTCTGGACTTCGACCGTGTCTGCATGTCAAAAGTTTTGCTTATCATTTCTAGTCGGAAATCATCTACTTATCATCCATAGGAAATTACCTGCTTATCATTATTAGTCTAGACACGTTTTGCTACATTAATTGCATGAGTAGTGTATAGACAAAATTCATATCTTAGCGTATCTGCTAAATCATATCTTATCGTATCTGTTACTTTAAACTTTGCCTGACATATCCCGCAAATTCCTCCGTAATCTATGAAATCTTTTGATCTCTATATATAGATATCCTATGTAAATAGAATACCACCCGATAGTCGAAAAATCATTTTATATCGAAAAATCCTTTATCCAATCGTACGAAATGGAATTTGTCATCAGTTCAAGTCACTCGGATTCCGAAATAGAATCTCACTCAAGCTCCGAAAGCAGTGTGACCGGAATGGATCAACCAATCAGTCATCACCTATTCTGGATGAATTGGGGATGGGTTCGTAGCCTCCTCAATCATTGGAAACAAAAGAAGGCGATCCTTTCCATCCACCACATTGCCCTCTTGGCGAAGAACCTGAAGCACTTACCGGCAAACCTGTTCGAGACACCATTTTCTCTCTCATTTCTAGGGTATCTTGTCACGATTATATACTACATCAAATTCTAGATTTTATTTATCCACTCGTTCCGACCGACAATCATCCTGGAATAATAGAAGAAGTCAACGAACTTCGCGCTCGGGTAGTGGCTTTGGAGAATATGGTGTAGAGATTACAAACACCAGCAGCAGCATCAGCAACATAACCAGTACCACCATCATCAACGCCAACAATACCATTACCACCTCCAACCACAACCGCGTTGTAAACCTCAACTTCACAATCTGTCCTACGAGCATCAACGTCATACGCACCATAGATACCAAGGAGTACCAACAACAATAACTGACGAAGTATTAATTCATAACTTCATTGGAGAAACATTCCGAGGCAATTATATAATCTCTAAAGTCTTAGAGATTATCTAATCTAGCCCTAACCATAAATCAGTTAAGCGAACCAAAATGATAGAAGGAAGAGTAGAAACCCTGACAAAAATGGTGTGTGATTAACAAGTTAAACTTGTTTTACCAATAGCATCAACAGTACCGTCAGCGTCACCAGCATCGTCAGTACAGTCAACATCAGAATCAACAACACCTATAACATCACAAACTCCATCAGTTCAAGAATCACTGTTTACATCATTACGAATCAATAACGTGTATATTGTATCAACGAGTTATGAAGAATTAACTCATTCCCTCTGAAGAAATTATATATATATATTTTATATATATATATTTTGAAATAAAAAATAAATCTTTCTGTGCTAAGCTATTGTGTGTGAATCTTAACTACTCGGTTAATTCATATTACAAATATGCAATAATGTACGTCCCTCACCCGCGACTTAACCATCGTTAACTACAATCTCTGTCTCAATTCAACAAATTCCAATTCCTAATAAATCAAGTATATATTTGATTTTACACTTCATGATTGATGTAACCGAAACTTTTCAGATAACATCATTCCTACTTTGCGAAGTTCACAAGAATTTAACAAAAACCAGCATCACATCTCAACAAATAACGAAGTATTGATTCATAATTTCAATATTATTGAAGAAATACTTATGTAACCTCTAAAGCCTTCAAGGAATTATTCAATTCTAGTTCCAATCATAAATCGAATGAGTTTAATTTAGTATTAACTCATTAAAATCTATGTTACATCTGAGAAGAATATATACATATATACATATATATTTTCATAAAGACTGTAATAAAATTCTTATGTACAAAATATTAATTGTGAAATTTTTTTAACGGGTAGGTAATACCCGAGAGATATATATAAATTCACAATTAATATGTTACATTCTTCGAATCAGATTAAGCAAATTATCAATTATACTTCCTACTTTCACAATAATATACATTCTTTCATAGAAATCAAAACAACCATACTCATTCAAACCCAATTACATATTCTGATTTTAAAATCTCAGAATTCAATTTGAGATATAACCGGTACCATCACTTTTAGATTCCTACATCTTTCAAAGCTATACTTTGACTTCAAAAGTGTGTTAGAACATCAAATGTATACAAATGATTACAATCTGTGTTCAAACCCTTCGAAAATCTCTGAAGACACTTCAAATAATGAGCAATCGAGATGATGATCCAACCACATATTACCCACAGTTATGTACTTAAAAAGCTCTCGAAACCAAAGTCATAATTCAACACATATCTGTGTCAGATCTTTTGGCATTTATTAGCAAAAATAACCTTGCAATTCTTTTGCAAAGTAGCAAATTATATCACAGCTCCAGCAAGACAACTTTGATTTTTTCATTCGGAGTAGCCTTATCATAATTTTGATATATGTGATTACCCTTTTGTTACCGGAGAACCTTTCATATTCCACCACATTAGCAATAAACTTACCAACAACTTCACTGATCTTGGGCATTCCGAAGAATCATTATATTTATCGAAACCTCATCATTTACTCATCTGTCTCTTGTAACGAGAATTGCCATATGAATCATTGGGAATTAGAAATCAGTATTTTGAAATCTCACAGCATGTTGACGCCAACAGTTATACATAACGTCTATTTCCAAGGCTTACATACTTCGAATGTGAAGTTTCTGAAAAACACTCTGAACCGCGAACTAGTTCTCGAAATGCTGATGAAGTAACAAAAACTGTAAACGACCTTAGCAGTAAAAAGTTTGATGATAAAGATTAGTGTATTAGCATCAGAAATAGAGAAGTTTTGGAACTGGAAAACGGATTGAGCAAAGTATGAAGGAGGCTGTGGACAAATCACAAAGACTGAACCTGCCTTCAAAGAATCCAAATGATTCAGTGTCTGCTGAAATCATTAACGAATACCTTGCTCCTGACACTAAACCCTTACAGACAACATACTTCATCATCCTCTGATATTAGAAATTCTAAGATATCATCGTATCTTTCATTATAAATATCCTCTATATTTCTGAAGATATTTCCATAACTATTCTTATCTGGAATCATTTATCTCTTTGCGCTATCTGTATTACATCAAAAAGGAAACTGTTTAGTTCCTATACTCTGTAAACCTTTGAGTTTAAAATATGAATATTTTTGAAGTAGTGTGGGAAACTGAAGCATGAGTTAGTATAATATAATGACACTTGATCAACGTGATTATATTACAGTAATTCGTGCTGAGTTTCTAAATAGAACGTGATGATTCACAGATCATAACATCATTATGTGCCATGTTATACGACTCTTGTATTCTATTTAACCTCTAAAATATCAAGAAAATATTTCTTGATGATTCGGCTTTTTCTGAGGTATTCTGGTAATTTGACAAGTCAAGATCGTGCCATTACAATTTTCTTCCTAGAACATTAACAATGTTCATTCCAAAATTCACATCTGCAAATTCTGGACCATTACAAGCGGTGCTTAATCGCAAGAAGAAGAAACGAAAGGAAAAAACTCCGAAATAGAAATTGGGGTATAAATTGCAGCAAATAAAAGAGAGCATTAACAGTGGATGACAATGATTATAGAAGATAGAAACAGAGACTTTGAAATATAAGGGAAGATATAAAGCCCAACGACAAACCAAAAGTTATAAACCATATATATCGATGCATATAGCAATATAAGGACACGGGAGAACTAGAAACACTATAAACCCAAGAGTATAGTAGAAGTAAATAGATTCTTCCGGCGGTAGATGAAAAAGAAGAATGACCGATATGAAAGTTAGAAGTATATCGAGAATCAGAACTGGATGGAGCATATTGATGAATACTTTAAAATATGAGTTGAGGGGGAAAGAATAGAAGGTGATGAAACATGACTAGGAACTTAGAAATTAACAGATTTAACTCACATAATGACGGAATAAGTGAATCAAACCCTCTAGTGAATAGGTTAAGCTTTTTGGGATTAATTTAGTCATACCACAACTAAATCAATTGTGATTAGATCAACACTTAGAGCTATTATTCACCACCTGGGTGATTTGGGTTGAGAGAGAATCGGAGGAGCTCACCAGATCTGAGTGTGTGTAACAAATGAGAGGCTTAACCTAAAATGAAGAACATAAGACTTTATATACCCCTGCTATTGACTCACCCGTACGATTCATCCATCACAAATATGAGTTGGCTTCATCAGCCGTACGGGTGATCACTCACTCGTGTCTTCTCATTTAGGTTGTAATTGTGACTTAGCTCAGCATCAACCGTGCGTATGAGCCTGTCAGCTATACGAGTGAGGCTTCACTCGGACGTCTGACTAAGTCTAACATAGTCAAACATCCAAATCTCGTTCCTGCAGTTCCTGTAACCACATACAAACACGGATAGGATAATAACGAACGATCATGGTGGCCTGTAAACTGTTGTACCTGCAATGGATGTGGGTAGATGTCTAGGGACTTGCATAAAATGCATCAACAGAAGGTGTGAGTTGTAAGAAAACGAAGGAGGTGAATTTATAAGAAAATCTCCGACAGAACAATTAAAATGGACGATCGCATTTAAAGCGGATCCTAATTCCCTTTGTTACCGGAGAATCAAATCTTATTACAAAGATTTTCTTCAAATCCCTTGAAATCTGGAAATCAATCATATCTACATCAAATGATAAGATGAATCTACACTTAATCATTTCACTCTTCTATGTTAGCTTCATTCGTACTCTTCATATAAATGGATTGTTTATCCAAATTATTCGCTGATGATAAAACTCTAATTTTCAGCCTGTATGCATCATGAAAACATACTTATTATCATTCACGACCTTTCCACTCAAATTTCGGGACAAAATTTCTTTAACGGGTAGGTACTGTGACAACCCGGAAATTTCCAACCAAATTTAAACTTTATCTTTATATTATTCCAACACGATAAGCAAAGTTTGTTAAGTTAAATCTCAAGAATTTTAAATTGTGTTCATACATTCATTATAACCTCGACCAAATTCCAACGATTCACGAACCGTTATATATAAATAAATATGTATATATATGTATATATATTATAACTTGAGAATATTAATAAAGTATTAAACGTATAATACTTTACATGAACGTATTTGTTTCAATATGTTTATCGATGGAATTAGAAGATAATATCAAATGATTAATTTATCAGATACATTGTGATATGATTACGGGTCTATGTTATGAGGTCCACTGTGATTTAAGAAATCTATTCTTTTTTACAACATTTGGAAAATGGTAAAGTGATTTATAAGTAAGAACGTGAAGTGTAACTAACTTAGATGTTGGATATCGACAAGTAAGTAACTCGACATTTTTCATTAAGATGATTTCATACGTTTATTTAACCTTTGAACTTTATCCCATGCTTCACCAACAGACTATAATTTAAAAACTTGAAACCTATTATGAATATATATGATTCTACTTTTCTAAAACGTTTTATGATATAACGATTTCCATTATTTTAACCTTTAAACAAAATGATTCTTAAAAATATATTTGGTTTTGGAAAACAAAATTATTATATTTATTTGATTTAGTTTCAAACGTACAAAAACGTTTTCAGTTTAAAAAGAACTTTATTATTAAAACGTATATAACTTTTATAAATATCTAGAACCACTTTTGACAACTCATTATTTAACCAGTATGATAAAGATAACGATATTTATATTTTATTTTATTAAATATATATAACGATTTAAATTAATATTATATATATATTTATACGCGTATTATACGTACATAGTTTTATACTTTTACTATACTTAAACTTTACCTTTACTTTATTTTTACTTTACTTTAACTTTAATAATTCATTTTAATAATTCATACTTTAATAATTCACTTTAATAATTTATACTTTAATAATTCACTTTAATAATTCATACTTTAATAATTCACTTTAATAATTCATACTTTAATAATTCACTTTAATAATTCATACTTTAATAATTCACTTTAATAATTCAAAAATATATTATAAATAGAATTCAATAGGTTTCATTATTTCATAGAAACTTAAAAATATTTTTCTCTAAACTCTCTCAATCGATTTACATATATATATTTACTCCGTATTATTTCAAGATATTATTAGTATACATAAAATATTACGTCGGAGTGCGGTCCGAGTGATTTTGAAATTGTTTTTCGAGTGAGATTGGATTAAGGAAATTATGGGTTATAGCTATGGAGGTGACTGGGTATGGTTCATGGGTATGCTCATGTGGTCAAGATAGTGTTTATCATCTCCGTTGCGTCTACGTACCTTTCCTGTAATATTGAATCTCAATATTGATACGTGAGTACTCATAATTTAACTTTTACATACTAATAGTGTATCCCTGACTAGTGCTCGAGTATATAGGATTATGCATGTTTGTACTTTTGATATTGCCTTTAGTTAGATTATGTTGAATCCTGAATTAGTTATATATGCGACTGAGATAGGGTATAAGATATGCATTTCGTTGGAAAGCTAGCGAAAAATTAAGAACTTTTTATTTAGATATCGAATGATTTCGATGAACGGATTTGAAGTTATAGTCCATCGAATTTTTGTATTATTATTAAAAATGATTATTATTATTATTATTATCTTTATCAATAAAATGATTTATCATTAAAAATTGTTTTTTTTATTATTATTACTATCGTTATTATCATTAAAGTTATAATTAGTATTATTATTATTATCTAATTATTATTATTATTATCTAATTATTATTATTATTATTATTATCTAATTATTATTATTATTATTATTATTATTATTATTATTATTATTATTATTATTATTATCATTATTAATATATATATCATTATTTAAAAATGGTTATTGTTATTATTATTATTATATTATCATTATCGTTAATAATGTCATAGTAATTATCATTATTAGTATTATTGTAATTAAAACTAATATTAGTAACACCTAATTATTTTGATTACTATTATTATCATTATTATGAACACGATATAAAAGACGATTAAAAGCTATTAAACGAAATGATTAGGAAATAATGAGTAAGAGTATCATGATGAAATTAAAATATTATAAGATATTGATTTAGATAAAATTATCGTTCTTATTATTTTTATCATTACTATTATTATTAAAAGTATCGTTAGTATCAAAACTATCATTTTAACAAAAATTATCATTTTAACAAAAATTATCATTTTAATAGAAATGTCATTGTTACTATAAAATATCATTTTTATTATCATTTTAAATAGAATTATTATTTTAAAGATAATATTAAAAATTATCGTAAATATTAAAGTTATCATAATTAGAATTATCGTTTTATCATAATATCATCTTAGTAATTATAAATATTGATATTTTTATAATAATAATTATTATTACAAAATAATACAACTTTTACTTACTAACATTATAGATATTATTTTATCAAATAAATATGTAATACAAACATATTTTACTACGTGTAATAAATTACTTTAATAATACCTATCATATTATCTTTATGATATTAAATTAACCCTATAAATTTTATTACTTAATATATATAAAAGTATATTTTATTATATAAATTTTAATATAAAATTTTATTTATTAATAAATGAATTATATTATTTAATCTAATAAATCTTTTAAAAATATTTAAAAATATAAAACGACGATATTTAAAATATATTATAATCATGTATAAATTTTGGAAATCATTTTGAGTCAAATTGACTTTTGTTGACTTTTGCATATTAGTCTCGAGCATTAGGATTGTGGTACACTATGACCTGACCTAATTGTTAGACAAATATTGACCAACATATAATTATATATAATTAATTTAGGTTCGTGAATCCGAGGCCAACCTTGCACTAGTTCAATAACGTTATATGTATTTTCACTACGAAATACAGTATGGTGAGTTTCATTTGCCTTTTTACCCTTTATATTTTTGTGCTGAGAATACATGCGCAATTTTTATAAATGTTTTACGAAATAGACACAAGTAATCGAAACTACATTATATGGTTGAATTATCGAAATCGAATATGCCCCTTTTTATTAAGTCTGGTAATCTAAGAATTAGGGAACAGACACCCTAATTGACGCGAATCCTAAAGATAGATCTATTGGGCCCAACAAGCCCCATCCAAAGTACCGGATGCTTTAGTACTTCGAAATTTATATCATGTTCGAAGGAGGATCCCGGAATGATGGGGATATTTTTATATACATATTGTGAATGTCGGTTACCAGGTGTTCAATCCATATGAATGATTTTTGTCTCTATGCATGGGACGTATATTTATGAGAACTGAAAATGAAATTCTTGTGGTCTATTAAAATGATGAAAATAAAGGATTATGATAAACTAATGAACTCACCAACCTTTTGGTTGACACTTTAAAGCATGTTTATTCTCAGGTATTAAAGAAATCTTCCGCTGTGCATTTACTCATTTTAAAGATATTAATTGGAGTCTTTCATGGCATATTTCGAAGAACGTTGCATTCAAGTCATTGAGTTCATTAAAGATTATTATTATTAAGTCAATTTATAGTTGAATAGTGGATATTATGAAATGGTATACATGCCTGTCAATTTTCGATGTAAAGAAAGTTTGTCTTTTAAAAACAAATGCAATGTTTGTAAAATGTATCATATAGAGGTCAAATACCTCGTGATGTAATCAACTATTGTGAATTGTTTATAATGTATATGAACGGGTCCTTTCACTCGACACTTCCTGCTGCAAATACTCGCAACCTGTTACTGCTGAAAGCACCCAACAAAAACCCCACCTGCTCGAACTATTTCTACAGTTCAATTACCATTACAATAACCATTATTTTCAAATGATACTGCTGCAATTCTGGTAAGACAACAACCGAAGCCCGATCACTTTTGTTATTCTGTTCTACAGCTACAGTTAGATATAATTAACAAAAACCACCCACAGAACCCTTGAATTCTGTTAAAACACATGATAAAATACAAATATATATATATATATATATATATATATATATATATATATATATATATATATATATATATATATATATATATATATATATATATATATAAACAGGAAAGAGTAAGAGTATGGTTAATAAATATATAAGATATCACTTAAACTACATAAAATAAATTGATACAAATATCTGATGTAATACCTTTATCCATGATCCATGGGTTGCCTACAAAAGAGAGCGTTCCGGGGTCATGTGGTTGTTGCAGTGACAAACCCAACTACCTTGTTTCTCACTCTCAAGCAACATGCCCATGTTCTGTTCTATAGCAACATAATTTCTATATTCTCATTATAACGAAACCACAAACAAATAAATATGAGATAGTCTACAAACTATATCATAACCTTTTAGCATGTAAAAACAGTTAGTAAACTCTAAATTAATGAAGACTTTAACTGTAAAGTGTAATCCAAATCAAATTGTGTCAGTAAGAGAAATCAAGATTTATCACATAAATATATACCTGTTGACTAATTATAACTTGGCTATCCTTCTCGACGAATCAACAAGGACCATACCTGTTACATATGTGTGACGACCCGGAAATTTCTGACCAAATTTAAACTTGATCTTTATATGTTTCCGACACGATAAGCAAAGTTTGTTAGGTTGAGTCTCAAAAAGTTTGAACTATTTCATGTATACATTTACCCTTCGACTGCTCTCGACGATTCACGAACCATTATTTGTAAATAGATACATATATAATAATAACATATGAATTTGAAATATAAATTAGAATATTATATGACGTAATTGTTATAATTAATAATGTAAAATAAAATAATATATAATAACTATTATTTAAAATATAATTATATATGTAAATAATGTATAATCAATATATATATATAGTTTTGAATTTATTTTGTAAGCAACAATAACGCTCAATTGTCATTTGATCGATAATAATTAAGTTAAAATCAAACTTATATTATTTTAAAATAAACTGTGATTCAAAAAAGAGTTTTACAAATTATAAACTTATTAAAATGTATTTAGGAACTATTTGTTGAATTTTAAAACTGTTTATATTTTACTTGGGGTTAGGAGTGAATAATTAATGTAATTTTTATTTAACAGTTAATGGTTGATTTTACATTCTAAAAGACCGAAATAAATAAATATAGATAACATAAAAATTTGGAATTTTTCCGAATACTTTTATCCACCACTAATTATAAACGGAGTACAATATAGTACCCGAATTAAGACGTCGGCAGATTAAGACATAGGGAAAGGCTGCTCAATTGTGTGCATTTTCTATTTAATTACATTATGAATAAGATGTAATAATATATTATAATTATATTAAATATGTCATAGAGTGGTTATCTGTCAAAATCTATACACATATAAATACTACACCTATAGATATACATATTACAATAGATATTTATTTACTGTTACTGATTGCCAATCATCATCCATCTGTATCTATCTAAGATTATAATATATATAAAAATAGGTAGATATATATAATATATACATAAGCAAAATTCCTTTCATATTCTGTGAATATATGTCGACCAAATCCCACTAACATTTACTAACCAAAAACATAACTATTTTTTTGATCTTGACTATTTCTTTCATCTCAATTCATATGATATTATATATGCACGATCACCACTTTTTATCTATATCAATATATACACAAGTACAACCTTCATCCACCTCTCTTACTCTCTTCTTCCCTCTCCTCCTCTCGTCCGAAGACCACCCAAAACCCACTACATCACCGCCTTGAATCACCATCACCAAAGACTACCAACACCATCAAACCCGCTATTGTTTTTGGTCATGTTTTCAGTTCATCTCAAAACTATCATCAATCAATGTAAGAACCACCTTTCAAGCCACCATTTATATCAAAACCGTCACTCCACCATCACTTATCACCGGAGGTGACCACCCATCGCCACCCTCCTCACGCCATTATGAACAACCCACCGTCGACAACCACGATCCACCATCGATCACCAAGAATCACCACTCATCCGCCACCCTCAACCTCTTTTGAACCATCATCTCCATCTATCTTTTCTCTTTCTCCTTCTACGATCTTGATTGTGAATCACCCTACACCTCCAGCTAATCACTCTTCGAAAACATTCACCAAAACAACAATACACTGCTCTTCTTTCTGTTTTATATCACGAAATCAACCCAAAAACCCATTGATGCTATGCTGCCACTACGAACTCGTTTTGCTTACTGTATAATAGAAAAACCATTATCAAACCACCTTATATTTTTATATTGTTATGTTTTCTATTCGACTCATCACTTGAACATCACCCGGTTACTATTTTGATTGAAACTCAAATCGCTGCTACACCTTCTTATGTTACCTTTTTATTTTGACAGCCTCGGTAATACTATTATTATTTTCTACTGAGGTTGCTGCTATCGAGTCTTTCTATTTCTTTTCAAACCCGATAACCAACCAATGAACACTTGAACTGCCACCACAGCCAACTAAATTCAATGGTATGCTTCTATAGCTACAACTACTGCTGTTTACGTTTTTTCCTGTTGCTGTACATAACCAAACCTCCACCATCACCTTACTACTATTACTGCTATACGTCCCTTTTTGTGTTTTTTTTTCTATTTTCTGTTGTGAATTATTGATGACAAGGATTAATGATGATGATATGATGAGGAATTTGGGAAGTGGCCTTTCACTGTTACGCTTGGTGGAGTTTTCTGTTTTTTGTCGAGCATATTAGAAAACCCTTTTCAATCAACAGATTTCAACTAATGGATTGAAGTGTTATACTTGGGCCCTCTTAAGTTTGTAGTTGGACTTATAAGTTTGATGGGCCGAAATCTTTCTTTTGCAAATGGGCCGTGATTTGTGTATTCAAGGAAAATGGAAACCGAATTATAGGTGTTAAATATAAATGGTATGTAATTTAAACCAGAAAAATGGAAACAGAAGAGTGGTTGGGCGTATTGTGTTTAACTGAGGAGTCTTGAGTTCGAGTCCCGGCCGTGGCGTTTTTTTTTTTTTTAAAAAAAGCTTCTCTTCAAAGGTTGTAACATTTATTATTATCATTATTATTATAATTATCATTATTATTTTTATTAGTAATATGCGTATTAATATTATTATTATTAGTAAAATCATTATTTTTATAGTTATTATTATTAGTAGTATTATTATCATTATAAGTTATTAATATAAATATTAGTATTTTTATTATTATCAATATCATTATTAAATTTAATTATTAGTATTATTATCATTAATTTTGGTATTATCATAATTGTTATTTTAACTAACAAAAGATATTTATATATAAAAAATATAATTAATACATGTATCATAAGTATATCTAAATTACCATGTTAATATAAAAATAACATATAGATATATATATAACATTTGATATAACAAATACATTATTATTTTAAATAAGTAAAATATTATATAATTAATATATATATATATATATAAACTTGTTTGAATATTAGTATATGTGTTAACATATATAAATGATATAGGTTCATGAATCCGAGGCCAACCCTACATTTGTTCAATGTCGTCATATATATTTTTACTACAAAATACAGTATTGTGAGTTTTATTTGCCCTTTTTACTCTTTACATTTTTGGGCTGAGAATACATGCAAATGCTTTATTAACTGTTTTACAATATTTATATGTGTGAGTTTTATTTGACCTTTTTACTCTTTACATTTTTGGGCTGAGAATACATGCAAATGCTTTATTAACTGTTTTACAATATTTATATGTGTGAGTTCATGTGATTCCCTTTTACTCTTTATATTTTTGGGACTGAGAATACATGCGCTGTTTTTACAACTGCTTTATTAAATGCTTTTGAAATATGTTTTGAACTGCGAATACATGAAATGCTTTTATAAATGTTTGATGAGATAGACACAAGCAAAATATTCCTCGAATGAATTATTATGCAGACAGAAGTTCTGCGGATTATTGTTGAATTACGTGGACATGATAATTGCCACCGTTGAATTATGTGGACATGATAATTGCCACCATTGAATTATGTGGACATGAAAATTGCCACCAATTGATATGAATGTTATGTATCGAGAGAATAATTTTATACACAGGTTATGTGTATGTTATTTTTGTGCACGAGATATGTGTACGGTTACTAAGATTTATGAAAGATGATTTCGTACACGAGAAAGGTGTACTGTATTTAAAAGATATCGCATGTACATTACAGGTGGGTATAGGACTCGGGCCCATTTGTACCATGCAGCATTTAAATCTTGTGGTCTATCAAAATGATGAAATTTTTTTACTTTTTATGATAAACTTATGAACTCACCAACCTTTTGGTTGACACTTTAAAGTATGTTTATTCTCAGATATGAAAGAAATCTTCCGCTCTGCATTTTCTCATATTACATGGAATCGTTCATGGCATATAGAGGTCAGAACCTCGCAATGGGACCAACTGTTGAAGACTTCGTCCAGATGGATTAGGACGGGTCACTACAGGTGGTATCAGAGCGGTGGTCTTAGCGAACCAGGTCTTGCATTAGGGTGTCTAACTGATAGTTGTTTAGATGAATTAGTGAGTCTGAACTTCGACCGTGTCTGCATGTCAAAAGTTTTGCTTATCATTCGTGTCGAAAATTACCTGCTAATCATTCTTAGGGAATCACTTGCTTATCATTCTTAGTCTAGACACATCTTATTGCATTGACTGCATGAATAGTGTATAGAAAAAATTCATATCTTAGCGTATCTGCTAATTCATATCTTAGCGTATCTGCTAATTCATATCTTAGCGTATCTGTTATTGTTACCTTTGCCTGACAGCTTCCGTAGATTTCTCCGTAACTTATGGGATTTTAGTATTATATATGCATATGTAAATTATGTATCGCAAGGTACTAATCTACATCCTATATTCTATTTCTTATCAAAAATTCTTCATCTGATCGTACGAGATGAATCTCTCAACCAGTTCGAGTCCCTTAGATTTCGATAGCTATTCTGATAGTTGTTCCGATAGCTATTCCGATATGGATGTTCACCTAAGCTCCGGAAGCAGCGTCACCAGAATGAACCAACCAATCAGCCATCCCCAATTCATCTGTTGGGTTTGTAGTCGACTTAATCAATGGAGACGCGAAGAAGGCGATCCTTTCCACCAACCAAATTGCCCTCTTGGCGAAGAACCTGAAGCACTTACCGGTGAACCAATCCGAAACACCATTTTCACTCTCATTTCTCGAATATCTCACCACGACTATATCATAACTTAGATTCTAAACCCTATTCAACCGTTCGTTTCAACCGACAATCATCCTGGAATAATAAAATAAGTCAACGAACTTCGCGCTCGAGTAATCAATTTGGAAAACGTGGTGCAAAACCTACCAGCTTCAGCAACATCACCAGTACCAACAGTACTATCAACATCAACACCAGTACCACCAAAAACTCAAGCTTCAACATCACATGCCTCAACATCTCATTCTGTACCTCGAGTATAATCATCGTTCTACATGACGTTCTACATCTTCGTTCTTCATGATGATTAAGTAATCACTAATGTTTTAGAGATTATGTATTCTAGTTCTAACGGTAAATCAAATGAGATTAATATTATATTGACTCATTAAATCCATGATTACATCTGAAGAAAATATATATGTATATATATTTTCATAAAGGTTGTAATTAAAAATTCTTTTGTACAAACTGTTAATGGTGAAAATATTTTAACGGGTAGGTAATACCCGAGAAATATTTAAATTTCACATTAATAAGTTACACTATACATTCTTCGAATCGGATTCAATAGTCATTTACTATCCTATTTACAACCATCGATATACGTATCCGTTCACCGCAGAATAACCCTTTTCATTCAATTTCATATTTGGATTTTGACCTATCAGAATCCAACAAGTGGCATAATGAAGAAAACATTGGACAAAATAAAATTTGTTAGAAATAAACAAATTAGCTATGAGAAAAATTTTGTTAAGAATCCACGCTAACTGTTCCTAGCTAACTGATTACATTTTATTTATCGCATTTTATTTATCGCAATTTAATTATCGCAATTTTATTTGTCGTCATTTAATTTCTGTTATTTACTTTACACACTTTATTTATCGTCATTTAATTTCTGTTATTTATTTTACGCACTTTAAATATCGGGACACGTATTAATTAATTCGAATATTATATATTAAACTATATATGAATTATTGAATTGCTAACTGTGGACTATCAACTGAGGGCTACCAACATTGGACAATTAAAATGAATTAAAACATTGATTATAACATATGAAACTAAACATTTCTTCAAGTTTGCCACTTGATTTCATCTTAAACCCCATTTGTATCTTGACGATTACAATCTGCGTTCAAGCTTTTCGTAATTCTTGAAAACACCTCAATCGAGAGGATGAATCAACCGCACTTCATCTACGGAAGGAAAGGGTTATGCATATAGTTATGCACCTGAAAAACTCTCGGCAACTGAGTAAAAGTTTAACACGTAGCCGCGTCAGATCCTTTGGCATTTATTAGCAAAAATAATTTTGCGATCCTTTTTCAAAGTAGCCAATTTTGTCACAGCTCCAACAAGTCAACTTCGACTTTTCATTTGAAGTAACCTTACTATAATCCTGATATATATACGATTACCCTTTTGATACTGGAGAATTCTTTTATATTCCACCATATTACCAGCAGACGTACCAGCAACCTCGTTGCTTCTTGGCTTAAATCTCTCTGACAAATCATTATATTTATTCATTGAAATCCTATCATATACTCATCCATATCTTGTAACGAGAACTGTCATACCAATTACCGGGAATCAGCAATCAGTACTTTGAAAACTCACAGCATATCTACATCAACAGCTATATGTATGACATTTATCTCTTAGAATTATGATCTCTCATTCTGAAATTCTGAAAAGCACTCAGTCGCAAATCAATACTCTGAATGTTGAAAAAGTTGAATGAAGCAGCAAAAACCATAGACAACAGTAAATGACTTTAATCGTCAGAAGCTTGATGATAAAGAATAATACGTTGGAAAAGCTCAGAAACGTTGGAACTGGAAAACGGATAGAGTTAACCATGAAGGAGACCAAGGACAAATACAAGGACCATACCCTATATTCAAAGAATCCAGATAATTCTGGATCCGTTGAAATCTTTAGAGAATATCTTGCTCCGAAGTCATGTTAAAATCTTGCGAAAAACCTTTCTCCATCAACCATCGAACTTAGAAATTCTAAAACGTCCTCATCAATATCTTCGATATTTTTGAGGATATTTTCATAAATATTCTCGTCCGAAATTATATACCTCTTCGTGCTTCCTGTGTATCATTATAATGGAAACATTCAATAGAAAATTTGGTACCGAAAAGCAGATTATGCGAGTCTATGAAGAAAGCCGTGAATAAATCATAAAGAATAAGTTTGACTTCAAAGAATCTAAATGACTTAATGTCTGCTGAAGTCTTTAGCGAATATCTTGCTCTTTACTCTATACCCTTGCGGACAATAGTTTTCATCATCCTCTGATCTTAGATATTCCGAGATATTATCGTATCTTTCATTATAAATATCCTCGATATTTCTGAATATATTTTCATAACTATTCTTATCTGAAATCATTAATCTCTTCGTGCTATCAGTGTTACATCATATAGAAACTGTTAGTTTCTATATTCTGTAAACTTTCGAGCTTAAAAATATGAATGTTATTGAAGTAATGTGGAGAACTGATACATGAGTTAGTATAATATAATGACACTTGATCAACGTGATTATATTACAGTAAGTCATGCTGAGTTTCTAATGAAACATGATGATTCACAGATCATAACGTCATCATGTGCCATGTTACACGACTCGTTCATTCTACTTCACCTCCGAACATATCAAGAAAATATATTCTTGATAGTTCTATTCTCAGTGATTCTGGTAATTTGACAAATCAAACCGTGCTATCAAATTCCTTCCTGCTTAGAACATTATAATCATTCAAAACTTTATATCTACAAATTCTGGACCATTACTCGCTTCACTAGAAGTCGAGAAGAGAATAAAAAGGCAAAGAGCTCCGAAACATAAGGGAAGATATAAAACTCGACAACAACACAGAAATTACAAACATTGTACATCAATGCGTATAGCCGTAAAAAGACACGGGAGAATTAGAAATACTATAACCCCAAGGTAATAATAGAAGAGAATAGATTCCTCCGGTGGTAAATGGAAAAGAAGAATGACAGATACGATAGTCAGAATAAGAACAAGGATCAGAACTGGATTAAGAATTTTCAAAATCTGTGGAAATATGAATTAAGAAAGAAAAGTATAGAATTGGTGAAAATAATGGAAACAGAAGAAGTTAATTTATAATGGTGATATCAGACAAAGTAATCGAGGCAGATCACCGTATTTAATTATAGAGATCTTAATCTCCTTATTCGCCGAAGAATCAAATCTTTTAGATTTCAAAGGTTTTCTTTAAATCCTTTGAATTCCGGAATTCAACCAAGGCAACGTCAAAAGTTAAGACGCGCCTTATTTTCTAAATTCAATCGTGACTACGTCAGAAGTTAAGACGAAACTTTAATTTCTCATTTCGCTCTTTTGTGATAGCTTCACTCGTATGCTTCACATAATCGTATCGTTTTATCTATATTAATAAATAATAATAAAACTCTATTTATTAACTCATTTTTGTCTTGAAAACATTTTTATTGTTAGCCAAGACGACCACACTCAAATTTCGGGACGAAATTTCTTTAACGGGTAGGTACTGTGACGACCCGGAAATTTCTGACCAAATTTAAACTTGATCTTTATATGTTTCCGACACGATAAGCAAAGTCTGTTAGGTTGAGTCTCAAAAAGTTTGAACTATTTCATGTATACATTTACCCTTCGACTGCTCTCGACGATTCACGAACCATTATTTGTAAATAGATACATATATAATAATAACATATGAATTTGAAATATAAATTAGAATATTATATGACGTAATTGTTATAATTAATAATGTAAAATAAAATAATATATAATAACTATTATTTAAAATATAATTATATATGTAAATAATGTATAATGAATATATATATAGTTTTGAATTTATTTTGTAAGCAACAATAACGCTCAATTGTCATTTGATCGATAATAATTAAGTTAAAATCAAACTTATATTATTTTAAAATAAACTGTGATTCGAAAATGTGTTTTACAAATTATAGACTTATTAAAATGTATTTAGGAACTATTTGTTGAATTTTAAAACTTTTTATATTTTACTTGGGGTTGGGAGTGAATAATTAATGTAATTTTTATTTAACAGTTAATGGTTGATTTTACATTCTAAAAGACCGAAATAAATAAATATAGATAACATAAAGATTTGGAATTTTTCCGAATACTTTTATCCGCCACTAATTATAAACGGAGTACAATATACTACCCGAATTAAGACGTCGGCAGATTAAGACATAGGGAAAGGCTGCTCAATTGTGTGCATGTTCTATTTAATTACATTATGAATAATATGTAATAATATATTATAATTATATTAAATATATCATAGAGTGGTTATCTGTCAAAATCTATATACATATAAATACTACACCTATAGATATGCATATTACAATAGATATTTATTTACTGTTACTGATTGCCAATCATCATCCATCTGTATCTATCTAAGATTATAATATATATAAAAATAGGTAGATATATATAATATATACACATAAGCAAAATTCCTTTCATATTCTGTGAATATATGTCGACCAAATCCCACTAACATTTACTAACCAAAAACATAACTATTTTTTTGATCTTGACTATTTCTTTCATCTCAATTCATATGATATTATATATGCACGATCACCACTTTTTATCTATATCAATATATACACAAGTACAACCTTCATCCACCTCTCTTACTCTCTTATTCCCTCTCCTCCTCTCGTCCGAAGACCACCCAAAACCCACTACATCACCGCCTTGAATCACCATCACCGAAGACTACCAACACCATCAAACCCGCTATTGTTTTTGGTCATGTTTTCAGTTCATCTCAAAACTATCATCAATCAATGTAAGAACCACCTTTAAAGCCACCATTTATATCAAAACCGTCACTCCACCATCACTTATCACCGGAGGTGACCACCCATCGCCACCCTCCTCACGCCATTATGAACAACCCACCATCGACAACCACGATCCACCATCGATCACCGAGAATCACCACTCATCCGCCACCCTCAACCTCTTTTTAACCATCATCTCCATCTATCTTATCTCTTTCTCCCTCTACGATCTTGATTGTGAATCACCCTACACCTCCAGCTAATCACTCTTCGAAAACATTCACCAAAATAACAATACACTGCTCTTCTTTCTGTTTTATATCACGAAATCAACCCAAAAACCCATTGATGCTATGCTGCCACTACGAACTCGTTTTGCTTCCTGTATAATAGATAAACCATTATCAAACCACCTTATATTTTTATATTGTTATGTTTTCTATTCGACTCATCACTTGAACACCACCCGGTTACTATTTTGATTGAAACTCAAATCGCTGCTACACCTTCTTATGTTACCTTTTTATTTTGACAGCCTCGGTAATACTATTATTATTTTCTACTGAGGTTGCTGCTATCGAGTCTTTCTGTTTCTTTTCAAACCCGACAACCAACCAATGAACACTTGAACCGCCACCACAGCCAACTAAATTCAATGGTATGCTTCTATAGCTACAGCTACAGCTGTTTACGTTTTTTCCTGTTGCTGTACATAACCAAACCACCACCATCACCTTACTACTATTACTGCTATACGTCCCTTTCTGTGTTTTTTTTTTCTGTTTTCTGTTGTGAATTATTGATGACAAGGATTAATGATGATGATATGATGAGGAATTTGGGAAGTGGCCTTTCACTGTTACGCTTGGTGGAGTTTTCTATTTTTTGTCGAGCATATTAGAAAACCCTTTTCAATCAACAGATTTCAACTAATGGATTGAAGTGTTATACTTGGGCCCTCTTAAGTTTGTAGTTCGACTTATAAGTTTGATGGGCCGAAATCTTTCTTTTGCAAATGGGTCGTGATTTGTGTATTCAAGGAAAATAATGGAAACCGAATTATAGGTGTTAAATATAAATGGTATGTAATTTAAACCAGAAAAACGGAAACAGAAGAGTGGTTGGGTGTATTGTGTTTAACTGAGGAGTCTTGAGTTCGAGTCCCGGCCGTGGCGTTTTTTTTTTTATAAAAAACTTCTCTTCAAAGGTTGTAACATTTATTATTATCATTATTATTATAATTATCATTATTATTTTTATTAGTAATATGAGTATTAATATTATTATTATTAGTAAAATCATTATTTTTGTAGTTATTATTATTAGTGGTATTATTATCATTATAAGTTATTAATATAAATATTAGTATTTTTATTATTATCAATATCATTATTAAATTTAATTATTAGTATTATTATCATTAATTTTGGTATTATCATAATTGTTATTTTAACTAACAAAAGATATTTATATATAAAAAATATAATTAATACATGTATCATAAGTATATCTAAATTACCATGTTAATATAAAAATAACATATAGATATATATAACATTTGATATAACAAATACATTATTATTTTAAATAAGTAAAATATTATATAATTAATATATATATAAACTTGTTTGAATATTAGTATATGTGTTAACATATATAAATGATATAGGTTCGTGAATCCGAGGCCAACCCTACATTTGTTCAATGTCGTCATATGTATTTTTACTACAAAATACAGTATTGTGAGTTTTATTTGCCCTTTTTACTCTTTACATTTTTGGGCTGAGAATACATGCAAATGCTTTATTAACTGTTTTACAATATTTATATGTGTGAGTTTTATTTGCCCTTTTTACTCTTTACATTTTTGGGCTGAGAATACATGCAAATGCTTTATTAACTGTTTTACAATATTTATATGTGTGAGTTCATTTGATTCCCTTTTACTCTTTATATTTTTGGGACTGAGAATACATGCGCTGTTTTTACAACTGCTTTATTAAATGCTTTTGAAATATGTTTTGAACTGCGAATACATGAAATGCTTTTATAAATGTTTGACGAGATAGACACAAGCAAAACATTCCTCGAATGAATTATTATGCAAACAGAAGTTCTGCGGATTATTATTGAATTATGTGGACATGATAATTGCCACCGTTGAATTATGTGGACATGATAATTGCCACCATTGAATTATGTGGACATGAAAATTGCCACCAATTGATATGAATGTTATGTATCGAGAGAATGATTTTATACACAGGTTATGTGTATGTTATTTTTGTGCACGAGATATGTGTACGGTTACTAAGATTTATGAAAGATGATTTCGTACACGAGAAAGGTGTAATGTATTTAAAAGATATTGCATGTACATTACAGATGGGTATAGGATTCGGGCCCATTTGTACCATGCAACATTTAAATCTTGTGGTCTATCAAAATGATGAAATTTTTTTACTGTTTATGATAAACTTATGAACTCACCAACCTTTTGGTTGACACTTTAAAGCATGTTTATTCTCAGGTCTGAAAGAAATCTTCCGCTATGCATTTGCTCATATTACATGGAATTGTTCATGGCATATAGAGGTCAGAACCTCGCAATGGGACCAACTGTTGAAGACTTCATCCAGATGGATTAGGACGGGTCACTACAATATAAAGGAGACTTTGTGAACCATCGTGATTCAATCAACACCCTGCAAACAACCATTATCAGACCTGCAAATCCCATGTTGCTGTTTCACGTTGCAGCTCCTATTTAGGGTTTTCGTTCAATCAAACCTCTCAATCAATCACCATCACCACCTATTTTAAAATACCCCAATTCATCATCAATATCATTTAAAACCTTTCCATTGTTAATGTTCATGTTCGATTCAGTAAAAAAAATTAATAAATAAAATAAAATAAATATCAAATAAATAAACAAAATACAGAATAAATTTAGAAGGATGAAGAAATTAAAAGAATAATAATGAATCAATTACCTGCTATTGATAAAGTTTGATAACCGGAACCCACAAGATCGAATTTATTCTGTTTCTTATTGTATTCAACCCCAAAAACCACCGAAAGGCTACCGTATCTTTCTTATAATCGGGAAGCGATGATGAAGAAGATCGATAATGACGATGATGATTGTTGATGGATTGATTCGATGATGATGCTTCTCTCTGAGGGTTGCTTCTACTATCTTGATTTGATTAGATCTGTTTTTGGGAACCCTAAATAAAACGCGTGTTCTTATATTAGGTATTAGCATAATTATTATAATTATAATAATAATAATAATAATTATTATTATTATCATTATCATTATCATTATCATTATCATTATCATTATCATTATTATTATTATTATTATTATTATTATTATTATTATTATTATTATTATTATTATTATTATTAATAATTTTATCATTTTTATTATTAATGCAAGTAATATTTTTATGGTTATTATCATTTTTTTTAACAATATTAAATATTAATATTATTATTAGTATTATCATTACTATTAATAATATAAGTATATAAGTATCATTATTATTAGTATTATTCCTATTATTAATACTATAACAAATAAATATTAAATGAACAAAAATATATTTAATACATATATCATAAATATATTAAAGTTTTAATAATAAATAATAATTATTTATCTAAAGTAAATAAAGTAAATATAATGAAACCTATAAATCATTAAATATAATAATTATATCACTAAGAATAAATATATAAATTTGTTCGATTTCAATTATATGTGTTAATATATATATATATATATATATATATATATATATATATATATATATATATATATATATATATATATATATATATAAATGATAAATGATATAGGTTCATGAATTCGAGGCCAACCTTGCATTGTTCAATGTCATCATATGTATTTTTACTACAAAATACAGTATTGTGAGTTTCATTACTCCCCTTTTAAATGTTTTTGCAATATATATTTTTGGAACTGAGAATACATGCGCTGCTTTTATAACTGTTTTACGAAATAGACATAAGTAATCGAAACTACATTATATGGTTGAATGATCGAAGCCGAATATGCCCTTTTTTGCTTGGTAGCCTAAGAATTAGGGAACATCACTAATTTTTGTGAATTAGTGCACCCCTAATTGACGCGAATCCTTAAGATAGATCTATTGGGCCTAACAAACCCCATCCAAAGTACCAGATGCTTTAGTACTTCGAATTCATTTTTATCATGTCCGATGGATGTCCCGGAATGATAGGGGATATTCTTATATGCATCTTGTTAATGTCGGTTACCAGGTGTTCAATCCATATGAATGATTTTTGTCTCTATGCATGGGACGTATATTTATGAGATATGAAAAATGAAAATCTTGTGGTCTATTAAAATGATGGAAATGAATGATTATGATAAACTAATGAACTCACCAACCTTTTGGTGGACTCTTTAAAGCATGCTTATTCTTAGGATTGAAAGAAATCTTTCGCTGTGCATTTGCTCAATTTAAAGATATTACCTAGAGTCATTCATGGCATATTTCAAAAGACGTTGCATTCAAGTCATTGAGTTCAGTAAAGATTATGATTAAGTAAATGACAAGTTAGATCATTTATTGTTGGATATTAAGAAATGGTATGCACGCCTGTCAAATTTCGCTGTAATAAAAGTTTGTCTTTCAAAACGAATGCAATGTTTGTAAAATGTATCATATAGAGATCAAATACCTCGCAATGTAATCATATGTTATTGTATTCGTTCTTATAGATTAGGACGGGTCTTTACATGTGGTATCAGAGCGGTGGTCTTAGCGAACCAGGTCTTGCATTATTGTGTCCAATTGATAGTTGTTTAGATGCATTAGTGGGTCTGGACTTCGACCGTGTCTGCATGTCAAAAGTTTTGCTTATCATTTAGTGTTGAAAATTAATTACTTATCATCCTTAAAGTCTAGACACGTCTTACTGCCTCTATTGCATAGACAGTGTATAGATAAATTCATATCTTAGCGTATCTGTTATTGTTACCTTTGCCTGACAGCTTTCGTAGATACCTCCGTAACTTATGGGATTTTAGTATTATATGTGCATATATAAATTTTGTATTGCAGGGTACTAATCTATATCCTATAATCTATTTCTTATCAAAAATCCTTCATCTGATCGTACGAGATGAATCCCTCAACCAGTTCGAATCCCTCAGATTCTGATAGCTATTCCGATAGTTATTTCGACAGCTATTCCGACGTGGATATTCACCTAAGCTCCGAAAGCAGTGTAAACGAAATGGAACAACCAACTAGTCATCTTCAATTCATCTGATGGTTTCGTAGTCAACTTAACCGATGGAGACGAGAAGAAGGTGATCCTTTCCACCCACCAACCTGCACTCTTGGCGAAGAACCTAAAGCACTCACCGGCGAAACAATCCGAAACACTATTTTCGCCCTCATTACCCGAATATCTCGCCATGATTATATACTATCTCAAATTTAAAACCTTATTCATCCGCTCATTCTGACCGACAATCATCCCGAAATAATAGAAGAAGTCAACGAACTTCGTGCTCGAGTAATCAATTTGGGGAATATGGTGCAAAACTTACCAGCTTCAGCAACATCACCGACACCAACAGTACCAGCAGTAACAGCACCAGTACCATCAGCAATCTATGCCTCAACATCTTATTCTGTACCTCGAGTATAATCATCGTTCTACGTATCGTTCTACATCAATTACCTTCATTCCTCATGGCGATTATGTAATATCTAATGTTTTAGAGATTATGTACTCTAGATCTAACGATAAATCAAATGAGATTAATATCATATTGACTCATTAAATCCATGATTGCATCTGAAGAAAATATATATGTAAGTATATTTTCATAAAGATTGTAATTAAAAATTCTTCGTAAAAACTGTTAATGGTGAAAATATTTTAATGGGTAGGTAATACCCGAGGAATATTTAGATTTCACATTAATAAGTTACACTGTACATTCTCCGAGTCTGATTCAATGGTCATTTACTATCCTACTTACATCCACAGATATACGAATCCGTTCATCATAGAATAACCATTTTCATTCAATTTCATATTTAGATTTTGACCTATCAGAATCCAACAAGTGGCATAATGAAGAAAATATTTGACAAAATAAAATTTGTTAGAAACAAACAAATTAACTATGAGAAAAATTTTGTTAAGAATCCACGCTAACTGTTCCTAGCTAACTTTTCCTAGCTAATTGATTACATTTTACTTATCACAATTTATTCATCGCAATTTATATTCTCGCAATTTTATTTATCGTCATTTAATTTCTGTTATTTATTTTACGCACTTTAAATACGGGACACGTATACAAGGTTTTGACATATCATATCGAGTTAGCTATACAGGGTTGAGGTTGATTCTATAATAATATATATACTTTGAGTTGTGATCGAGTCTGAGACATGTACACGGGTCACGATACGTATTAATTAATTCGAATATTATAAACTACATATGAATTATTGAATTAGTAACTGTGGACTGCTAACTGTGGACTACCAACATTCGACAATTAAAATAAATTAAAATATTGATTATAACATATGAAACTAAACAATTCTTCAAGTTTTCCACTTGATTTCATCTTAAACCTCCTTTGTATCTTGACGATTACAATCTGCGTTCAAAACTTTCATGATTTTTGAAAACACCTCAATCAAGAGGATGAACCAACTGCACTTCTTCTACGAAAGGAAAGATTTATGCATATAGTTATACACCTGAAAACTCTCGGAAACTGAATAAACGTTTAACACGTAGCTGTGCTAATTCCTTTAGCGTTATTATTACCAAAAATAACTTTGCAACTCCCATTCGAGATAGCCAATTTTGTCACAGCTCCAGCAAGTCAACTTTGACTTTCCAGTCGGACTAGCCTTATTATAACCTTGATATACATTATCTTTTCGCCTTCGTTACCGGGGAACCATTTATATTCCGCCACATTAGCAGTAACTTACCAACAACTTCGTTGATCTCTGACTTTCTGAAAAATCATTATTTTTATCGAAACCCTATCCGCATCTTATAACGAGAATTACCACATCAATTACCGGGAATTAGCAACCAGTATTTTGAAATTTCACAGAGTTCCTACGTCAATAGTTATATATCTATATATAACGTATATCTTCTGGACTGGTGAATTTCAATTCGGAATCTCTGAATTCCTAAAAAGTACTCTAGCTTATGAATCAGATCTCTGAGTTCTGAAAAAGCTGATGAAGCAACGAAAACTGAATACTGTTTAAACAGTCAAAAGTTTGATAATAAAGAATTGAGCAAACCATGAAGGAGACTCTGAACAAATCACAAGGACTAAACTTGTACATAAAGAATCTTGATGATTATGTTCCTGATGAAATCTTTGGCGATTACCTTGCTCCTTAATCATTCCAAATCATTGTGAATGAATTTCTTCATCACACTTTGGTTTTAAAATTATTAGATATCATGGTATCTTATAATATTTCTGAAGATATCTTCATAAATATTCTCGTCCAATATTAATGATCTCTCCGCACTGTCTGTGTTATTTCATAAAAGGAAACTGCTTTAGTTCTATATTCTGTAAACCTTTGAGATTAAATTATGAATGTTTTTGAAGTAGTGTTGAGAATTGAAGCATGAGTTAGTATAATATAATGACACTTGATTAACGTGATTATATTACAGTAAGTCATGCTGAGTTTCTAATGGAACGTGATGATTCACAGATCATAACGGTATCATGTGCTATGTTACATGACTCTTACATTATATCTATTATATAAACATATCAAGAACATAATTTCTTGATAGTTCTATCTTTTCTCTTGAATTTCGATAATTTAATCAATCAAGATCGTGCTATTACAATCTCTCTCTTAGAACGTTAGTCATGTTCATTTGAAACTTCATACCTACGAATTCTGGACCATTATTCGCTTGACTTAAGGTCGGGAAGAGAAAACAAAAGCATGGAGCTCCGAAATATAAGGGAGAATAAAAAGCCCTATAACAACACATAAATTACAAACTGTGTATATCAATGTTTATTGCAGCATAAAGACACAGGAGAAATAAAAATATTATAACCCCAAAGGCGAAGTAGAAGAAAATAGATTCCTCCGATGGTAGTTGGAAAAGAAGAATGATTGTTACGATAGTAAGGATAAGGACAAGAATCAGAACTTGATTAAGCATCTTCACAATCTTTTGAATTTAGAGGAATGAATTAAAGTATAGTGGTAGGAAATAATGGAACGTAAGAAGTTCATTTATAGTGGAAATACCAGACAAAGCAATCGAGACAGATGATCGCATTTAATTAGAGAGATCCTAAATTCCTTAAATCCCAAAAAATCAGATCTTATTTAGATCTCAAATAATTCTTTAAATCCCTCAAATTTCGGGAATCAACCGTGACTACGTCACCTATAGTGACCCGAACTTTTCCATGATTATATATTAATTAAAAACTATATTTGCATGATTAAATATTTCCAACATGTTAAGCAATCAAACTTGTTAAGACTTGATTATTTGAAATGAGTTTCATGTAGACAAATGACCACCCAAGTTGACCGGCGATTCACGAACGTTAAAACTTGTAAAAACAACATGACGTTATATATATGGATATACATATAGTTAACATGAGATTATGATAAGTAAGTATCTCCATAAGTATATTAACAATGAGTTATATACATAAAAATGAGACTACTAAGTTAAGAAACTCGAAACGATATATATAACGATTATCGTTATTATAACGTCTTACGAAATACATATGTATCATATTAAGATATTGTTACACTATATTTAACATGATAAAATGACAATTATATATATCATTAAGTATGTTAACAATGAACTACATATGTAAAACAAGACTACTAACTTAAGAATTTTGAAACGAGGCATATGTGTAACGATTATCGTTGTAATGACATTTTAATGTATATATATCATATTAAGATATATTCATACATCATAATATCTTGATAATGTAATAATTTAACATCTCATTAGATATAATAAAAAATGGGTTAACAACATTAAATGAGATCGTTAACTTAAAGGTTTCAAAACAACACTTACATGTAACCACTAACGATGACTTAACGACTCAGTTAAAATGTATATACATGTAGTGTATTTAGATGTATTAGTACACTTTTGAAAGACTTCAAGACACATATCAAAGTACTTCTACTTAACAAAAATGCTTACAATTGCATTCTCATTCATTTTCATCAATAATTCTACTCGTATGCAACCGTATTCGTACTCGTACAATACCTAGCTCCTAGACGTATATACTATTACACATAATAATTCAGCTCTTAGCAGCCCTAGATAGTCAACAAACATGTGGAACCAACAATTTTACAACTAGCATGACTTATGAGCAAGGAAACAAAAACAAGGACTCCTTTTAACCCCACTCACCTTCACCACTCACCACCTACTCCACTTCACTTCCAATTTTCTTCCCAATTCTCTCTCAAAACATACACACTCTTCTATGAACGTCTAAGTTACTATTTTTCCAGCAAAAATCATCAAATACAAGCTTTGGTTATTTCCTATAATCATCATAAAAACAATTACTCAAGAACACATCAAGAACACTTCCAAGTTTACAAGTTTACTTCCAAGTTTCCTAATCCATTCCAAGCAATCATTTAAGATCAAGAAACCTTTGTTATTTATAGTAGGTTATCTTTCTAAATCAAGGTAATATTCATATTCAAGCTTTGATTCAATTTCTATAACTATAACTATCTTAATTCGAGTAATAATCTTACTTGAACTTGTTTTTGTGTCATGATTCTATTTAAAGAACTTCCAAGCCATCAAAGATCCTTTGAAGGTCAAGTTATTTTTTCATCATTTCCAGTAGGTTTACCTACTAAACTTGAGATAGTAATGATGTTCATAACATCATTAGATTCATATATATATAACTACCTTATTCGAAGGTTTAAACTTGTAATCACTAGAACATAGTTTAGTTAATTCTAAACTTGTTCGCAAACAAAAGTTAATCCTTCTAAATTGACTTTTAAAATCAACTAAACACATGTTCTATATCTATATGATATGCTAACTTAATGATTTGAAACCTGAAAACACGAAAAACACCGTAAAACCGGATATACACCGTCGTAGTAACACCGCGGGCTGTTTTGGGTTAGTTAATTAAAAAATATGATAAACTTTGATTTAAAAGTTGTTCTTCTGGGAAAATGATTTTTCTTATGAACATGAAACTATATCCAAAAATCATGGTTAAACTCAAAGTGGAAGTATGTTTTCCAAAATGGTCATCTAGACGTCGTTCTTTCGACTGAAATTACTACCTTTACAAAAACGACTTGTAACCTATATTTACGACTATAAACTTATACTTTTTATGTTTAGATTCATAAACTTAAGTTCAATATGAAACCATAGCAACTTGAATCACTCAAAACGGATTTAAAACGAAGAAGTTATGGATAAACAAGATTGGATATTTTTGCTTGTTGTAACTACGTGAAAATTGGTAACAAATCTATATTAATCATATCCTAGCTAACTCATATTGTATTATACATGTATTCTAATATATTATGTAATCTTGGGATACCATAGACACGTATGCAAATGTTTTGACATATCATATCGACCCATCTATATATATTATTTGGAACAACCATAGACACTCTATATGCAGTAATGTTGGAGTTAGCTATACAGGGTTGAGGTTGATTCCAAATATATATATATACTTTGAGTTGTGATCTAGCCTGAGACGTGTATACACTGGGTCGTGGATTGATTCAAGATAATATATATCGATTTATTTCCGTACATCTAACTGTGGACAACTAGTTTTAGGTTACTAACGAGGACAGCTGACTTAATAAACTTAAAACAGTAAAATGTATTAAAAATGTTGTAAATATATTTTGAACATACTTTGATATATATGTACATATTTGTTATAGGTTCGTGAATCGAACAGTGGCCAAGTCTTACTTTCTGACGAAGAAAAAATCTGTGAAAATGATTTATAGTCCCACTTTTAAAATCTAATATTTTGGGATGAGAATACATGCAGTTTTATAAATGTTTTACGAAATAGACACAAGTAAATGAAACTACATTATATGGGTGAATGATCGAAGCCGAATATGCCCCTTTTTACTTGGTAACCTAAGAATTAGTAAACCAGTCTAGTAATTGACGCGAATCCTAAAGATCGATCTATTGGGCCCAACAAACCCCATCCGTTGTAGTGGATGCTTTAGTACTTCGATGTTGTTTCATCATGTCCGATGGATGTCCTAGAATGATAGGGGATATTCTTATATGCATCTTGTTAATGTCGGTTACCAGGTGTTCAAACCATATGCATGATTTTTATCTCTATGAATGGGATGTATATTGAAATATGAAATCTTTTGGTCTATTATTACGATTTGATAAATATATAGTTTAAACCTATAACTCACCAAAATTTTTGTTGACGTTTAAACCATGTTTATTCTAAGGTGATTATTAAGAGCTTCCGCTGTTGCATGCCAAAATAAGGACAAGATTTGGTGTCAGCATGCTTGTATAATATTGTTTAAAACTGCATTCGAGATTTACATTGTTGTAACATATTAATATTGTAAACCAATATGTATTGGTAGTGTGTAAGTGTGATATTTTTTAGATTATCATTTCTGGATAATCTAGGTGATGTCCTTTTAACTTTGTCGATAAAATAAAGGTTATGGTTTGTTTTTAAAAACGAATGCAGTCTTTGAAAAACGTCTCATATAGAGGTCAAAACCTCTCAACGAAATCAATTAATATGGAACGTTTATAATCAATATGAACGGGACATTTCATCACCGGTTAAGACGAACATGCAATTATTCATTTCACTCTTTTATGATAACTTCATTCGTACTCTAGGAATAACCAGATTATTTTATTCTTATTACTCAATGGTAATAAAACTATATCTATCAACTCATAATCGTCATGAAAAATTTTTTATTGTTAGCCATGACGACCACATTCAAATTTTGGGACGAAATTTCTTTAACGGGTAGGTACTGTGACGACCCAAAAATTTCCGACCAAATTTAAACTTGATCTTTATATGTTCCCGACACGATAAGCAAAGTCTATAATGTAGAGTCTAGAAATTTTTGAACTGTTTTCATGAAATCATTTGACTTCGACCATTCCCGAAGATTCACAAACAATTAATTGTAATTAGATATGTGTGTTTGTATATATAAATAATAATTCAAAATATAATTTGAAGTATTATATTTTGTTGTTATTAAAAATTAATAAAATAAAAATAAAATATTATAATAATCTTTATTTAAAATATATCTATATATATAAATAATGTATATTAAAAATATATATAAATGATAGTAATACTCGTTTGATGTTCCGATTGATATAAAACAAGTAACTGACAACCTTTTTATAAATAGTTTTACAAGGAATGGACCAAAATACATAAATATATAATACTTCATTTTATGTAAATAATTATGTGTTAATATTAATTTGTTATATTAATATTATTATTAACACTAGTATTAATAATTATTATTATTATCATTGTTATTAATATTTATTATTTATATGATAATTATTATTATTGATATTAAATATTATTATACATTTTAGTAATTATTAATATTAAATATAATCTATAAAAATGAATAGTTAGGTGTTTGTTATACCTCATTCTCATTTGGTTTCTTGTCCCTAATAATGTATCCGTGAACCCATATTATTATTGATCGAATGATTAACGCTTTTCCTTTTCAAATTATTCCACACCCACTATCTGTATTATATTATATTTATTGATAGAAGTATACAAATTACATAGAATATGAATTCATGAATCAAGTCATCACCTTTAAACTAACCCCACAATTAAAAACATCGACCATTTACATCCACTTTCTAAAAAATTTGTTATCAATCCTTATCAATCACATTCTATCATTGACAATCTTTACATATTCCAATTTATCTAAATTATCAATAACCATCTGTCTTAATTATATGTATACAAGACATATAGATATCTGCATACTTCAAAAACTTCACTAACTAGCCACAATCACCTCCTTCCTTACTCTTCTTTGGTTCTGGCAACCAAGGCATGAATACTCACTTTAGAACACCTGCTACCACTCTACAATTATCACTAAAACAATCATCATTAAATCACCTGCACATCTATCGTTGCTCGACACTTCCTGCTGCCAATACTCGCAACCTGTTACTGCTGAAAACACCCAACAAAAACCCCACCTGCTCGAACTATTTCTACAGTTCAATTACCGTTACAATAACCATTATCTTCAAATGCTACTACTGCAATTCTGGTAAGACAACAACCGAAGCCCCATTTCTTTTGTTATTCTGTTCTGCAGCTACAGTTAGATATAATTAACAAAAACCACCCACAGAACCCTTGAATTCTATTAAAACACAAATATATATATATATATATATATATATATATATATATATATATATATATATAAACAGGAAAGAATAAGAGTATGGTTAATAAATATATAAGATATCACTTAAACTACATAAAATAAATTGATATAAATATCTGATGTAATACCTTTATCAATGATCCATGGGTTGCCTACAAAAGAGATCGTTCCGGGGTCATGTGGTTGTTGTAGTGACAAACCCAACTACCTTATTTCTCACTCTCAAGCAACCTGCCCATGTTCTGTTCTATAGTAACACAATTTCTATATTCTCATTATAACGAAACCACAAACAAATTAATATGAGATAGTCTACAAACTATATCATAACCTTTTAGCATGTAAAAACAGTTAGTAAATTCTAAATTCACGAAGACTTTAACTGTTAAGTGTAATCCAAATCAAATTGTGTCAGTAAGAGAAATCAAGATTTATCACATAAATATATACCTGTTGACTGATTATAACTTGGCTATCCTTCTCGACGAATCAACAAGGACCATACATGTTACATACGAAGGAGACTTTGTGAACCATCGTGATTCAATCAACACCCTGCAAACAACCATTATCAGACCTGCAAATCCCATGTTGTTGTTTCACGTTGCAGCTCCTATTTAGGGTTTTCGTTCAATCAAACCTCTCAATCAATCACCATCACCACCTATTTTAAAATACCCCGATTCATCATCAATATCATTTAAAACCTTTCCATTGTTAATGTTCATGTTCGATTCAGTAAAAAAAAATTTAATAAATAAAATAAATAATAAATAAATAAATATACAAAATACAGAATAAATTTAGAAGGATGAAGAAATTAAAAGAATAATAATGAATCAATTACCTGCTATTGATAAAGTTTGATAACCGGAACCCACAAGATCGAATTTGTTCTGTTTCTTATTGTATTCAACCCCAAAAACCACCGAAAGGCTACAGTATCTTTCTTATAATCGGGAAGCGATGATGAAGAAGATCGATAATGACGATGATGATTGTTGATGGATTGATTCGATGATGACGCTTCTCTCTGAGGGTTGCTTCTACTATCTTGATCTGATTAGATATGTTTTTGGGAACCCTAAATAAAACGCGTGTTCTTATATTAGGTATTAGCATAATTATTATAATTATAATAATAATAATAATAATAATTATTATCATTATTATTATTATTATTAATTTTATCATTTTTATTATTAATGCAAGTAATATTTTTATTGTTATTATCATTTTTATTACCAATATTAAATATTAATATTATTATTAGTATTTTTATTACTTTTAATAATATAATTATATAAGTATCATTATTATTAGTATTATTCCTATTATTAATACTATAACAAATAAATATTAATTGAACAAAACTATATATAATACATATATCATAACTATATTAAAGTTTTAATAATAAATAATAATTATTTATCTAAAGTAAATAAAGTAAATATATTTAACTAAATTATTAATGAAACCTATAAATCATTAAATATAATAATTATATCACTAAGAATAAATATATAATTTTGTTCGATTTCAATTATATGTGTTAATATATATATAAATGATATAGGTTCATGAATCCGAGGCCAACCTTGCATTGTTCAATGTCGTCATATGTATTTTTACTACAAAATACAGTATTGTGAGTTTCATTACTCCCCTTTTAAATGCTTTTGCAATATATATTTTTGGGACTGAGAATACATGCGCTGCTTTTATAACTGTTTTACGAAATAGACACAAGTAATCGAAACTACATTATATGGTTGAATGATCGAAGCCGAATATGCCCCTTTTTGCTTGGTAGCCTAAGAATTAGGGAACATCACTAATTTTTGAGAATTAGTGCATTCCTAATTGACATGAATCCTAAAGATAGATCTATTGGGCCTAACAAACCCCATCCAAAGTACCGGATGCTTTAGTACTTCGAATTCGTTTTTATCATGTCCGATGGATGTCCCGGAATGATAGGGGATATTCTTATATGCATCTTGTTAATGTCGGTTACCAGGTGTTCAATCCATATGAATGATTTTTGTCTCTATGTATGGGACGTATATTTATGAGATATGAAAAATGAAAATCTTGTGGTCTATTAAAATGATGGAAATGAATGATTATGATAAACTAATGAACTCACCAACCTTTTGGTTGACACTTTAAAGCATGTTTATTCTCAGGATTGAAAGAAATCTTCCGCTGTGCATTTGCTCAATTTAAAGATATTACCTGGAGTCATTCATGGCATATTTCAAAAGACGTTGCATTCAAGTCGTTGAGTTCAGTAAAGATTATGATTAAGTAAATGACAGATTAGATCATTTATAGTTGGATATTAAGAAATGGTATGCACGCCTGTCAACTTTCGCTGTAATAAAAGTTTGTCTTTTAAAACTATAACGACCCTCATTTTTCCATTCTATATTTTTCCAATATTAAAAGCCCAAACAATATAATTAAAACTTAATGATTAAACTTTAATCAACAATTGTTAAGTGTTAAGAGTTAGAAAACATATTAATTAACTTTGTACAAAAATTGACAAGTTAATAAAAGATGAAAATAATAAACTGTTAGTCGACACTCACTGCTAATTAAAATTTATGCATTTATGTAATATTATAACTAATAACCTATAAGTAATAAATAAAAAGTGACATTTATATAAATAATAAAACAATTGGGAACTAAATATATACAAGTCATGAATTAGTAAAAAGAAAATAATACTTATCATGTAGTAAATGTAAAAATAATAATAGTAATAATAGTAATAATAATGAGACTAAAAAAAATATTACATCCTTATGTTGACTAAAAATAAAGTATAAACTAGTACATCCTTATGTTGACTAATTATAAACTAGTACCACCTATTGTTGACTAAAAATTATAAAACAAAATAAAATCATTAATTAGAACATCCTTATGTTGACTAACACTCTAATACTTGCACTATATAAACACCTAGTTTCTCATTCACAAATCACACCAAAATCCTCTCTCAAAAACAATCTCTCCCTCTCCCTCTCTTGTGGTATTCGGATCTTCAAGCTTGTTCTTCGTGTTCTTCAAGAATCTTCAAGGAGTTCTTCAAGATTTTCAAGGCTTTGATCTTCCATCTTCATCGTGTTCATCTTTTCTTTGTTAATTATCTTGAATCTTCAAAGGTATAACATAAACCCTAAACTATTTACATAAACTTTGATCTTTGATAATTCATATTCATATTATAAACTTGTTATTCATAAGTATATACATAAACACACCTAGATTTATATATACATATATACATGTAAAAAAAAAATATTTTTATATATATATATATACATATATATACGAATTATATATACATATACATATTAAAACCTTAAACCCTAATTACACCTAAACTATAATTCTTAAACCCTAATTAATTAAACTCTAAACATTTATGAAACCCTAGGACATTAATTACTAAACCCTAGTTATTAATTACTACTTTAATTAACTAACCCTAATTAATGAAACCCTAATACTACTTATACTAGTACTTAACATGTATACACTATTACTATTACTAGCACCTATAACCTACTAATTATATTGTAGCACAAAAACATTTTGGGATATGTATTAGAGATGTATAGATCTTCGAACTTTCTTGACGAATGGTTTCTACGAGATTCTAGGCAGAGGGTTTGGATTTCCGATTTAAAGGGTCCTATGGCTCAAGCCCCTAGATCTAAATTAGCCATTCGAATGGAAAGGGGTGATTGGAAGCTTATCTAATACGGCAAGTATCCTAAAATGGAAACACTCATAAAAGTAGAAACTCTCTAGTCATAGAAACTTAGTAAAATAAGAAACTTTCTAAAAATAGAAACTTTATAAAAATAGTAACTTACTAGGAATAGAAACTTAGTAAAACAAACTATACTTAAACACATACTTAAACTTAAACATGGGCAAAACACTTAACTACTCTTAAATGTCAATAGGTTGACTTTCCAGCTCACTCGTTCAACTCTCTATTCCGAGGAATAAATCTCTCTACTTACTAAGGTGAATTCATAGCCCCACTCTTTATTGCTAGCAAACTTATTTAACTTATTTGGGGTGAGACACATGCTGCTTTTACTATTTACAATTTAGACACAAGTACCAACTGCTAAAACTATGCTATACCCGGCTACGTCCGACTAAGTCCCTACAGTGATATTTTTAAGTGCTGCGGCATGCTTATTTATTGGGGGTAGGCCTATCGGGAGTAACGTCCCCGATACATTTGACTCAGTCTTTGTATTACTTGATAATGAAATTTAAACCGACAAGGACAGACACAACTTGTCATGGGGCAAACTTGAACGTTTAGTCTAAATATCACGCACTGGCATAACTTTTGGATCTGCGAGATCTACTTTTTGATCCTGCGGGAGATCAACTTTACAACTAAATCTTGTGGTCTAAAAACAACGATAACTACTTTTGTTAAACCTATGAACTTCACTCAACCTTTTTGGTTGACACTTTAGCATGTTTTGTCTCAGGTGCTGTTTGATTCAAGCTTTCTTATCTACTACTTATGTGATGCTACTTGGACTTAGGATCAAGAGATATCGCATTTATTACTTCTGCATATGAACAATTACTTTATCGTTATTTCCATTATTGTAACGACATTTCATTTTCCGCTGCGTACTCAATAAAGTTAAATTTTCTCATTTAGTATTGTTCTCGTATTATAATATGTTGGTTTATTTGATAATAGTAACGTTTCTTCCAGACCCTATTGGGAGGACGTTACAGATTGGTATCAGAGCATAACCAGGCTGTTATAGAGAACCAGGATTGCAATTTTATGTGTGCCTTACTTGCTAGCTAGGGTGCCTTAGCAATCTAGGAAACTATAACCTTTCCTGCCTTACACTTAAAGCACTTAGGATTGCCTTATAATCTTAACAATCATGCTTTACCAAACTTGACTTAAAGATTCTAATCAAAGTCTCTTTCCTAATGTAGGACTACAACTTTTCTTGACCATAGTGCCTTTAATTGTTGCCTTTAACTGTTAAATGCTACACTATACTTTATAAACTTTACTTATCTTAGAATGACGAGCTAATCTAAGAACTCTGCTCACTTTCCTGAGTACTATCCAATTACACCACCGCATCTAAATGCGACACAATGATTTCAGAAATTCTTGACATTCATAAGTCATCTATCATGGTTATGTGTATTACATATGTATTACATGAAATATTATCCATGATTTTGAAACTCTTATAATTGTTACTACTCACACACAAACGTATATAACTCCCTGTTATATCACGTACCTATATGCCTTATGCCTTTATGCATCGGTTTATGAATCGAAAAATGTCATTGGGTTATCACAGTATACGAATTGAAAGTCTTTAATCAAAAGATTATTAGATTACATACTTATCACTTTATGATCTCGACACGTCATACTGCCATTATTAAAGTATAGACACATCATATCTTATTATATCTTATCGTATCTATCCCAATAGATTTTGTCTAACACTTTTCCTAAATTCCCTCCGTAAATTACGGAAATCTTTTTGCTATATACACGTATTCGAGGAGACGAATATATCATCCAGTATTCAACACTAATCTCATATCAAAAACCCTAATTCCAAACACATAATATGGATTCCTCGAACTCTTCGAGCTCCAATGGCAGCGTAACCGGAATGAACCAACCAATCAGCCATCATCTATTTTGGATGAATTGGGGATGGGTTCGTAGTAAACTAAATCAATGGAGACAAGAAGAAGGTGATCCCTTCCACCAACCGAATTCACCTCTTGGTGAAGAACCTGAAGCACTTACTGGCGAACCCGTTCGGAACACTATTTTCACCCTCATTTCCAGGATATCCAGTCACGAATATATAATATCTAAAATTTTAGATCTTATTCATCCACTTGTCCGAACCGCCAATCATCCCGGAATAATAGAAGAAGTCAACGAGCTTCGCGCTCGAGTAGTGGCTCTGGAGAATATGGTGCGAAACCTACGAACACCAGCAGCAGCACCAGCAGCATAACCAGTACCACCAGTACCATCAGCATCACCACCAACATCACCACCAACATCACCAGCTTCACCAACGACAACATCCGCATTCCACGCCTCAACATCGCACTCAGTACCTCAAACATCAACATCATACGCCCCATAGATACCAAGGAATATTATTAATAATGAGTTAAGATGTATTGACTCATTCTTCCTGAAGAATTACATATGTATACTTTATATATATGGATTGGAACAATAATAAATCTTTTCGTACTAAGCTATTACGTGTGAATCTTAACTAGTATGTACTACATGGTTAATTCATATCACAATATGCTATGATGTACATCTTTTGTTAATAACTTAACAATCGTTAATCATTGCTTCAATACAATAAACTCCATTTCGTAATAAACCAAGTGTATTACTCAAATATATGATTGATTGTATACTTTAATTTTCGATGTACTCGAAACTTTCTAGAAAATATCATTAGTGCCTTATGAATTTCACAAGAATTCCAAGAGCACCAACATCATATACCGAAGTATATCAATAATAATGAACGATGAAGTATTAATTCATAACTTCATTAGCGAAATATTTCACGACAATTATGAAATCTCTAAGGTTTTGGAGATTATTTATTCTCGTTTCAACAGCAAATCAAATGAGTTTAATATTATATTAGCTCATTAAAACCATGATTACATCTGAAGAATACATATATGAACGTATATCTTCTCTTTTGTACAAACTATTAATTGTAAAAAATATTTTAACGGGTAGGTAAAACCCGAGAGATATTCATATCTCATATAAATATGTTACATTGTACATTCTTCCATTCTGATTCAGCAGTTGTTAACTATACTACTTACATTCACATGATATATGTATATGTTCACCAAAGAAAAACCATTTTCATACAAATTCAGTTACATACTCTGATTTTGACATATCGAAACTTAAGTAAAGCTTTAGCAAGTGTTATCTTCCTAAAGATCACTACATTCATGAATTATATTCATTCGTATTCTATGATGAATTATCAAATCAAACCACCGAACTTACCATTCCTTACTTTTGAAAATCACAACATTTCTTCGTCAACCGTTAGATCCATTGATGGATGCATCTTACGCTTAAACACTTCAAATTTAAAATTCTTGAAAACATCCTTTGAATCTTGACGATCGCAATCAGCGTTTAATCATCTAAAAATGAAATTTCTTGAAACCATTTCGGATTGATAACCGATGATTCAAATATGGCTGCATTAAATGCAGAGGAAACAGAAAAATTGTAGATGGTCTTAAGGGCCAACAGTTTGATAATAAAGAATGGTACGTTGGAAAAGCTCAAAAGAAAATTTTGAACTGAAAAACGGATTGAGCTAACCATGGAGGAGACCAAGGACAAACACAAGGGCCAAACCCTATATTCAAAGAATCCAGGTAATTCTGGATCCGGTGAAATCTTTAGAGAATATCTTGCTCCGAAGTCATGTTAAAAGCTTGCGGAAAATTTTTCTTCATCAACTTTCGAACTTAGAAATTCCAAAATATCATCATAAATATCCTCTATATTTCGAAAGATATCTTCATAACGATTCATGTCCGCAATTAAGTATCTCTTTGCGATATCTTTATAAAGGAAACTGTTTTAGTTTCTATATTCTGTAAAAATTCGAGTTTAAATTATAAATGCTTTGAAGAAGTGTTGGGAATTGAAGCATGAGTTAGTATAATATAATGACGTCAGGCCAACGTGATTATATTACAGTAAGTCATGCTAAGTTTTTAATGGAAGATGATGATTCATAGATTTTATAATCATCATTTTCCATGTTACACGACTCTTACATTCTATTTAACCTCTAAATATATCAAGAACATATTTTTCTTGATGATTCGGTCTTTTCCGGATATTCTGGTAATATGACAAATCAAATCGTGCTATTACATTTCCTTTCTACTTTATATATTATGATCATTCGAAACTTCATACCTATGAATTCTGGACCATTACTCGCTTGACTTGAAGTCGGGAAGAAGAAACAAAAGCATAAAGCTCCGACATATAAGGGAAAATATAAAGCCCGATAACGACTCCGAAATTACAAACCGTGTATATCAATGCGTATAGCAATATAAAGACACGGGATAATTAAAAACACTATAACCCCAAGAGCATAGTAGAAGTAAACAGATTCCTCTTGCGGTAAAAGAAAAAGAAGAATGACTGCATAGATGGTCAATATAATAACCAGGATCAGAACTGGATTAAGCATTTTCTTAATCTTTTGGAAGTTTGAATTGAGAAAGAAAGTATAGAAGTGGTGAAGATAATGAAACGAAAGAAGCTAATTTATAGCAAAATTCCAAACACATCAATCGAGGCAAATCACCGCATTTAATCAAACAAATCTCAAAAATTCGTAAATACTGGAGAATCAAATCTTATAGATTACGAAGATTTCCTTTAATTCCTTGAATTCCGGAAATCAATCGTGACTACGTCAAAAGTTAAGGCGAACATTTAATTTTCTCATTTCACTCTTTTATGATAGCTTCATTTATACTCTTCTTATAAACGAATCGTTTTATCCATATTATTCAATAGTGATAAAACTTTATTTTTCAACTTATATTCATCATTAAAATATTCTTGTTGTAAACAATGAAGATCTCTATCAAATTTCATGACTGTGATTTTCACGAACTCCTCTTTGTTTGTCTGCCCTAATATTGTGGCATAAAATGCTCAAGGTTTTAAATGAGCTCAATACTATTCATAACACATTTCATGTATCCAATTTACTGAAATGACTTGTATAACATCATCATTTTGAATGATCTTAGCATTAATGATAAAATGCACTTCGTTGAATAACCTATAGAAATCATGGAAGGAGAGGTCAAACAAACGCGTAAAAGCAATATACCTATCGTTAAAGTCCGTTGGAATTCGCGTAGGGGCCCCGAATATACCTGGGAACGCAAAGACCATATGAAACGGAAATATCCCCATCTCTTCTCAACTGCTGATGCAAACGAGGAAACTACCTAAAAACTTCGGGACGAAGTTTTCAATAACGGGGAGGTACTATAACGACCCTCATTTTTCCATTCTATATTTTTCCAATATTAAAAGCCCAAACAATATAATTAAAACTTAATGATTAAACTTTAATCAACAATTGTTAAGTGTTAAGAGTTAGAAAACATATTAATTAACTTTGTACAAAAATTGACAAGTTAATAAAAGATGAAAATAATAAACTGTTAGTCGACACTCACTGCTAATTAAAATTTATGCATTTATGTAATATTATAACTAATAACCTATAAGTAATAAATAAAAAGTGACATTTATATAAATAATAAAACAATTGGGAACTAAATATATACAAGTCATGAATTAGTAAAAAGAAAATAATACTTATCATGTAGTAAATGTAAAAATAATAATAGTAATAATAGTAATAATAATGAGACTAAAAAAATATTACATCCTTATGTTGACTAAAAATAAAGTATAAACTAGTACATCCTTATGTTGACTAATTATAAACTAGTACCACCTATTGTTGACTAAAAATTATAAAACAAAATAAAATCATTAATTAGAACATCCTTATGTTGACTAACACTCTAATACTTGCACTATATAAACACCTAGTTTCTCATTCACAAATCACACCAAAATCCTCTCTCAAAAACAATCTCTCCCTCTCCCTCTCTTGTGGTATTCGGATCTTCAAGCTTGTTCTTCGTGTTCTTCAAGAATCTTCAAGGAGTTCTTCAAGATTTTCAAGGCTTTGATCTTCCATCTTCATCGTGTTCATCTTTTCTTTGTTAATTATCTTGAATCTTCAAAGGTATAACATAAACCCTAAACTATTTACATAAACTTTGATCTTTGATAATTCATATTCATATTATAAACTTGTTATTCATAAGTATATACATAAACACACCTAGATTTATATATACATATATACATGTAAAAAAAAAATATTTTTATATATATATATATACATATATATACGAATTATATATACATATACATATTAAAACCTTAAACCCTAATTACACCTAAACTATAATTCTTAAACCCTAATTAATTAAACTCTAAACATTTATGAAACCCTAGGACATTAATTACTAAACCCTAGTTATTAATTACTACTTTAATTAACTAACCCTAATTAATGAAACCCTAATACTACTTATACTAGTACTTAACATGTATACACTATTACTATTACTAGCACCTATAACCTACTAATTATATTGTAGCACAAAAACATTTTGGGATATGTATTAGAGATGTATAGATCTTCGAACTTTCTTGACGAATGGTTTCTACGAGATTCTAGGCAGAGGGTTTGGATTTCCGATTTAAAGGGTCCTATGGCTCAAGCCCGTAGATCTAAATTAGCCATTCGAAGGGAAAGGGGTGATTGGAAGCTTATCTAATACGGCAAGTATCCTAAAATGGAAACACTCATAAAAGTAGAAACTCTCTAGTCATAGAAACTTAGTAAAATAAGAAACTTTCTAAAAATAGAAACTTTATAAAAATAGTAACTTACTAGGAATAGAAACTTAGTAAAACAAACTATACTTAAACACATACTTAAACTTAAACATGGGCAAAACACTTAACTACTCTTAAATGTCAATAGGTTGACTTTCCAGCTCACTCGTTCAACTCTCTATTCCGAGGAATAAATCTCTCTACTTACTAAGGTGAATTCATAGCCCCACTCTTTATTGCTAGCAAACTTATTTAACTTATTTGGGGTGAGACACATGCTGCTTTTACTATTTACAATTTAGACACAAGTACCAACTGCTAAAACTATGCTATACCCGGCTACGTCCGACTAAGTCCCTACAGTGATATTTTTAAGTGCTGCGGCATGCTTATTTATTGGGGGTAGGCCTATCGGGAGTAACGTCCCCGATACATTTGACTCAGTCTTTGTATTACTTGATAATGAAATTTAAACCGACAAGGACAGACACAACTTGTCATGGGGCAAACTTGAACGTTTAGTCTAAATATCACGCACTGGCATAACTTTTGGATCTGCGAGATCTACTTTTTGATCCTGCGGGAGATCAACTTTACAACTAAATCTTGTGGTCTAAAAACAACGATAACTACTTTTGTTAAACCTATGAACTTCACTCAACCTTTTTGGTTGACACTTTAGCATGTTTTGTCTCAGGTGCTGTTTGATTCAAGCTTTCTTATCTACTACTTATGTGATGCTACTTGGACTTAGGATCAAGAGATATCGCATTTATTACTTCTGCATATGAACAATTACTTTATCGTTATTTCCATTATTGTAACGACATTTCATTTTCCGCTGCGTACTCAATAAAGTTAAATTTTCTCATTTAGTATTGTTCTCGTATTATAATATGTTGGTTTATTTGATAATAGTAACGTTTCTTCCAGACCCTATTGGGAGGACGTTACAAAAACGAATGCAATGTTTGTAAAATGTATCATATAGAGGTCAAATACCTCGCAATGTAATCATATGTTATTGTATTCGTTCTTATGGATTAGGACGGGTCTTTACACATCATTCTCCCCTTATTTAAAAAGACTCGTCCTCGAGTCTATAACATTAATGACGGACATCCTCGGATATTGTTTAAAGCGAACAAGCACCATCTCAATTTCATCAACACAATTCAGAATATATGTACCCTTTTCAATTACCAGATTGCTATGAACATATGGCCCAACCGAGACACCCATGTTTCCTGTCTACACCCCCACTTCAACGTCCTTTTCATCACTATGGAGAATATATTTTGGACTTCCACAAATGACGGACTCATCTTCCTGTTTTTGACAGGCATCCAAAATCGCCAAAGTGAGGTTCATCGGTGTTTCTTCTTCCTCATCTTTACCGTAAGTATCATAAATAGGTACGGTGTCTTTACCCATACAAGACTCGAGAACGTACTCCATGTTAAAAACTTCATCAACCGAATCATCAAAGTCACCCGGTTGAGCCTCTCCTAAAAATTTAGGATTTTCAAGCTTAATCTCTATTTGACGCAAGAGATTTTGCATGTCATCCAACTCTTGAATCTTGAGATTTTGATTGTGTACCAAGGCTACACAATCAATTTTTCATTTAAGTTATTAAAAAAAGTTTATGATCCGATTGAGTTACAATCCTAAATTCGCCACTGCGTGGTTTGAAGCTTGACAAGGCATAAGACATCAGAAAAATAGAATTTACACCATCATTGTAGCTGCTATTTGGATAATTTGAAGGCACATAAATAATTCTATTTACAACCTTTATCCATGAAAAGAGCTTGTTGTAGGACAGTATTAGTTAACGACTTTTAATGGTTGAGAAGTCAGGGGGAATAGATTTAAACGGGAACATTTGGCTTTTCATTCCTTCGTAATTATTTTCTAGCATTTTGCTTGAGGTTGTTTGATAAAAGAATTTTGCACTTGCTCAAAAAAAGTATCTATATCTACAAAAAATTATTTAAAATTAAAAAGGAATAAAAGGATTCAATTTCGATTCTAGTTCCATATTCAACCCGATCGTGAAGGTGGTTAAGTCCCATCTAAATGATGCCCTCTAAATGATGCCGATACTATCGTTAAAAAAAGCGAACGTACTAGACGATTATCTTGTTCACAACGAACCGATTTTGACAAGATCAACGGTAAAACTAGATCTTATATGAACCTTGCAAGTATATATGCAAGATCAAGAATTACAGTTTTCATGTAGTAAATAATTGATTTAAAAGACAATGCGACTAGAAACTATTAGAAAATTTTTTTTGAAAGGCAACAGTCGGCATTGAATACTCTCATTTACCACGCACGCTCTATTTTCAAAATCTTTAATTCTTCTCGGCGTTTAATCTTTAAAAAAAGGATGTTTTACAACTTTCTGCCACTTTTTAGACGAGAGCTATCCAACGCCCAACAAATCAAACGTGGCAAAAATCCAATGCCTGCAAAGGGTGTATCGTGGTGTTGCTTCTCCAAAAATTGGTGTCGTGCGTTGCCATTCAACGGCTCAAGAAACGTGCGTTGAATGAATATTATTAATTTTATATTATTTATAAATTATTAATTTAAAACCTTTTATATTTCTTTACCAATTAAATTTTAACACATCATCACAACACTTCACACCCACACCAAAAACTCACATCACCAATACTCCACACAAAAAACTCATACATTATAGTTATCAAAAAAGTACAAAAAACAATTCACACCATCGTCACACGCCCTTTACCACCACAATTGGTCTTACAAGCCTGTAATTATTAATATATTATTTTCGATAATGTGGAATTAATTATGATGTTAACTTTGCATTACCGAAGTCAAATGTCGTATTTAGAGTTTATATATGTATCATGATCCGTTAATCTTGATACCGCACATGACCATACACGTGAGTATATTCACTTATTTTATTGTGAGGGTTCATTAAATAAAACCTACTAAGGATTCAACATGTTGCATGTCATTCGAACTCTACTTTTATAGTAGTTTTTTTTTTTTTTTTTTTTGAAAATATTAATATATATAAAAGATCATAAAAATCAGGTGGTACACACTAAAAGGACCCGTCCTAATCCATCTGGACGAAGTCACCAACATCTGGTTCCATTACGATGATCGACTTCAAATAATGTCTTTAAAATGAGCAAATGCACAGCGGAAGGTTTCTTTCATACCTGAGAATAAACATGCTTTAAAGTGTCAACCAAAAGGTTGGTGAGTTCATAGGTTTATCATAAAAACAATAAAATTCATCATTTTGATAGACCACAATATTTAAATGCTGCATGGTACAAATGGGCCCGAATCCTATACCCACCTGTAATGTACATGCTATATCTTTTAAATACAGTACATCTTTCTCGTGTAAATGGCACATGATGATGGTATGTTCTGTGAATCATCATGTTCCATTAGAAACTCAGCATGACCTACTGTATTATAATCACGTTGATCAAGTGTCATTATATTATACTAATTCATGCTTCAGTTCCCAACATTACTTCAATAACATTCATATTTTAAGCTCGAAAGTTTACATAATATAGAAACTAACAGTTTCTATATGATGTAACACTGATAGCACGAAGAGATTTAATGATTTCTGATAAGATTAGTTATAAAAATATATTCAGAAATATCGAGGATATTTATAATGAAAGATACGATAATATTTCGGAATATCTAAGATCAGAGGATGATAGAAACTATTGTCTGTAAGGGTTTAAAGTAAGGAGCAAGATATTCACTAAAGACTTTAGCAGACATTGAATCATTTGGATTCTTTGAAGTCAAACTTATTCTTTGTGATTTGTCCACGGCTTTCTTCATAGTTTCGCATAATCTGCTTTTCGGTACTAAATTTTCTATTGAATGTTTCCAATATAATGATACACAGGAAGCACGAAGAGGTATATAATTTCGGAAGAGGATATTTATGAAAATATCCTCAGAAATATCGAAGATATTGATGATGATATTTTGGAATTTCTAAGTTCGATGGTTGATGCAGAAAGATTTTCCGCAAGATTTTAACATGACTTCGGAGCAAGATATTCGTTGAAGGTTTCATCAGATCCAGAATTACCTAGATTCTTTGAATATATGGTATGGTCCTGATATTTGGCCTTGGTCTCCTTCATGGTTTGCTCAATCTGTTTTTCAGTACCAAATTTTCCATTGAGCGTTCCTAACACTCTCTTCTTTTTCATCAAACTTTTGACCGTTTAGACCATCTAAAATTTTTCTGTTTCCTCTGCATTTAATGCTACGATATCTGAATCATCAGTTATCATTCCAAAGTGGTTTCAAGAGAATTGTATTTTTAGATGACTAAACGCTGATGGTAACATGGTGGAATAGAAAAGGTTCGCCAGTAACAATAAAGAGTACGCATATATATCAAGGTTATAATGAGGTTGTTTCGGACAAAGAGTCGGAGTTGACTTGTTGGAGCTGTGACAAAATTGGCTAATTTGAAAAGAGATTGCAAAGTTATTTTCTGTAATAATAACGCTAAAGGAATTAGCACAGCTACACGTTAAACGTTTACTCATGTTCCGAGTGTTTTCAGGTGCATAACTATACGCATCAATCTCTTCTTACGTAGATGAAGTGCGGTTGGTTCATCCTCTCGATTGAGGTGTTTTCAAGAATCATGAAAGGTTTGAACGCGGATTGTAATCGTCAAGATACAAATGAAGTTTAAGATGAAATCAAGTGGCAAACTTGAAGAATTGTTTAGTTTCATATGTTATAATCAATATTTTAATTCATTTTTAATTGTCCAATCTTTTTAGTCCACATTCGATAGTCCACAATTAACAGTCCAATAATTCATATATTGTTTAATATATAATATTCGAATTAATTAATACGTATCGTGACCCGTATTCATCTCAGACTCGATCACAACTCAAAGTATATATATTATTATAGAATCAACCTCAACCCTGTATAGAGAACTCGATCATTACTGCATATAGAGTGTCTATGGTGATTCCAAATAATATATATAGATGCGTCGATATGATATGTCAAAACCTTGTATACGTGTCCCGATATTTAAAGTGCGTAAAATAAATAACAGAAATTAAATGACGATAAATAAAATTGCGAGAATATAAATTGCGATAAATAAACTGCGATAAATAAATTGCGATAATTAAATTGCGATAAATAAATTGCGATAAAATAAAATGTAATACGGAATAAACAGTTAGCTAGGATCTTGTTAGCGTGGATTCTTAACAAAATTTCATATTGTTAATTAGTCTGTTTCTAATCAATTTTTATTGTGTCCATTATTTTTTCTTTATGCCACTTGTTGGATTCTGATAGGTCAAAATCCAAATATGAAATTGAATTTGCATGAAAATAGTTATTCTTTGGTGAACGGATACGTATATATGTGGATGTAAGTAGGATAGTAAATGACTGTTGAATCAGATTCGAATTATATACAGTATAACATGTCAATATGAAAACTAAATATTTCCTCGGGTATTACCTACCCGTTAAAATATTTTCACCATTAACAGTTTGTACAAATTTTTTTTTTTAATTACAATCTTTATGAAAATATATATACATATATATTTTCTTCAGACTATAATCATTGATTTAATGAGTTAATATGATATTAATCTCATTTGCTTTACCGTTAGAACAAGAATATATATAATCTCTAAAACATTAGAGATTACATAATCGCTATGTCGAACGAAGATAATTGATGTAGAATGATTCGTAGAACGATGATTATACTCGAGGTACAAAATGAGATGTTGAGGTATGGATTGTTGATGATACTGGTGATGTTGCTGATGGTACTGTTGGTACAGGTGATGTTGTTGAAGCTGGTACATTTTGCACCATGTTTTCCAAATTGATTACTCGAGCGCGAAGTTCGTTGACTTCTTCTATTACTCCAGGATGGTTGTCGGTCGGAACGAGCGAATGAATAAGATTCAGAATTTTGGATATCATATAGTCGTTGCGAGGTATCAAGGAAATGAGAGTGAAGATAGTGTTTCGGATTGGTTCGCTGGTGAGTGTTTCAGGTTCTTCGCCAAGAGGTGAATTTGATTGATGAAAAGGATCACCTTCTTTTTGTTCCTAATGATTAAGTAGGCTACGAACCCATCAGATGAATTGGTTGATTCATTCTAGTGACACTGCTTTCGGAGCTTAGGTGAAAATCCATATTGGAATAGCTGTCAGAATAACTATCGAAATAGTTATCGAAATCTGAGGGACTCGAACTGGTTGAGAAATTCATCTCGTACGATCAGATGAAGTATTTTCGATAAGAAATAGATTATAGTATGTAGATTAGTACCCTGCAATACATAATTTACATATGCATATATAATACTAAAATCCCATATGTTACGGAGGAATCTACGGAAGCTGTCAGGTAAAGGTAACAATAACAGATACGCTAAGATATGAATTTATCTATACAATGTCTATGCAATAGAGGCAGTAAGACGTGTCTAGACTTTAAGAATGATAAGTAAATAATGTTTTCGACACTAAATGATAAGCAAAACTTTTGACATGCAGACACGGTCGAAGTCCAGACTCACTAATATATCTAAACAAATATCAGTTAGACACACTAATGCAAGACCTGGTTCGCTAAGACCATCGCTCTGATACCAACTGAAAGGACCCGTCCTAATCCATCTGGACGAAGTCACCAACATCTGGTTCCATTACGATGATCGACTCCAAATAATGTCTTTAAAATGAGTAAATGCACAGAGAAAGGTTTCTTTCATACCTGAGAATAAACATGCTTTAAAGTGTCAACCAAAAGGTTGGTGAGTTCATAGGTTTATCATAAAAATAATAAAATTCATCATTTTGATAGACCACAATATTTAAATGCTGCATGGTACAAATGGGCCCGAATCCTATACCCACATGCAATGTATATGCTATATCTTTTAAATACAGTACATCTTTCTCGTGTACGAAACCATTTTCATAAATCATAGTAACCGTACACATCAACTGGTGGCAATTATCATGTCCACATAATTCAATTGAAATGTCCCGTTCTTATTGATTAAAAACGTTCCATATTAATTGATTTCGTTGCGAGGTTTTGACCTCTATATGAGACGTTTTTCAAAGACTGCATTCATTTTAAAACAAACCATAACCTTTATTTCATCAATAAAGGTTTAAAAAGCTTTACGTAGATTATCAAATAATGATAATCTAAAATATCCTGTTTACACACGACCATTACATAATGGTTTACAATACAAATATGTTACAACAAAATAAGTTTCTTGAATGCAGTTTTTACACAATATCATACAAGCATGGACTCCAAATCTCGTCCTTATTTAAGTATGCGACAGCGGAAGCTCTTAATAATCACCTGAGAATAAACATGCTTAAAACGTCAACAAAAATGTTGGTGAGTTATAGGTTTAACCTATATATATCAAATCATAATAATAGACCACAAGATTTCATATTTCAATACACATCCCATACATAGAGATAAAAATCATTCATATGGTGAACACCTGGTATCCGACATTAACAAGATGCATATATAAGAATATCCCTATCATTCCGGGACACCCTTCGAATATGATATAAATTTCGAAGTACTAAAGCATCCGGTACTTTGGATGGGGTTTGTTAGGCCCAATAGATCTATCTTTAGGATTCGCGTCAATTAGGGTGTCTGTTCCCTAATTCTTAGATTACCAGACTTAATAAAAAGGGGCATATTCGATTTCAATAATTCAACCATAGAATGTAGTTTCACGTACTTGTGTCTATTTTGTAAATCATTTATAAAACCTGCATGTATTCTCATCCCAAAAATATTAGATTTTAAAAGTGGGACTATAACTCACTTTCACAGATTTTTACTTCGTCGGGAAGTAAGACTTGGCCACTGGTTGATTCACGAACCTATAACAATATATACATATATATCAATGTATGTTCAAAATATATTTACAACACTTTTAATATATTTTGATGTTTTAAGTTTATTAAGTCAGCTGTCCTCGTTAGTAACCTACAACTAGTTGTCCACAGTTAGATGTACAGAAATAAATCGATAAATATTATCTTGAATCAATCCACGACCCAGTGTATACGTATCTCAGTATTGATCACAACTCAAACTATATATATTTTGGAATCAACCTCAACCCTGTATAGCTAACTCCAACATTCACATATAGAGTGTCTATGGTTGTTCCGAAATATATATAGATGTGTCGACATGATAGGTCAAAACATTGTATACGTGTCTATGGTATCTCAAGATTACATAATATACAATACAAGTTGATTAAGTTATGGTTGGAATAGATTTGTTACCAATTTTCACGTAGCTAAAATGAGAAAAATTATCCAATCTTGTTTTACCCATAACTTCTTCATTTTAAATCCGTTTTGAGTGAATCAAATTGCTATGGTTTCATATTGAATTCTATTTTATGAATCTAAACAGAAAAAGTATAGGTTTATAGTCGGAAAAATAAGTTACAAGTCGTTTTTGTAAAGGTAGTCATTTCAGTCGAAAGAACGACGTCTAGATGACCATTTTAGAAAACATACTTCCACTTTGAGTTTAACCATAATTTTTGGATATAGTTTCATGTTCATAATAAAAATCATTTTCTCAGAATAACAACTTTTAAATCAAAGTTTATCATAGTTTTTAATTAACTAACCCAAAACAGCCCGCGGTGTTACTACGACGGCGTAAATCCGGTTTTACGGTGTTTTTTTGTGTTTCCAGGTTTTAAATCATTAAGTTAGAATATCATATAGATATAGAACATGTGTTTAGTTGATTTTAAAAGTCAAATTAGAAGGATTAACTTTTGTTTGCGAACAAGTTTAGAATTAACTAAACTATGTTCTAGTGATTACAAGTTTAAACCTTCGAATAAGATAGCTTTATATGTATGAATCGAATGATGTTATGAACATCATTATTACCTTAAGTTCCTTGGATAAACCTACTGGAAAAGAGAAAAATGGATCTAGCTTCAACGGATCCTTGGATGGCTCGAAGTTCTTGAAGCAGAATCATGACACGAAAACAAGTTCAAGTAAGATCATCACTTGAAATAAGATTGTTATAGTTATAGAAATTGAACCAAAGTTTGAATATGATTATTACCTTGTATTAGAATGATAACCTACTGTAAGAAACAAAGA